>NC_041234.1:32238945-32261245 GCF_002837175.3 Physeter macrocephalus | reverse complement strand
CTTTGTCAGTTGCTTCATTTGCAAATATTTTCTCCCAGTCTGAGGGTTGTCTTTTCATCTTGTTTATGGTTTCCTTTGCTGTGCAAAAGCTTTGAAGTTTCATTAGGTCCCATTTGTTTATTTTTGTTTTTGTTTCCATTTCTCTAGGAAGTCCCCACTGAATATTCCTGACACCCTTGTCAGACATCAATTGATCATATATGTAAGAATCTATTTCTAAACTCTGTTTTGTCTCATGGATATCTTTTTTTTTAATTAATTAATTTATTTTGGCTGCACCAGCTCTTAGTTGCAGAACGCGGGATCTTCATTCTGGCATGCAGGATCTATTTTTTTTTTTTTTTTTTTTTTAGTTGTGGCATGCGGACTTAGTTGCGGCATGCATGTGGGATCTAGTTCCCCAACCAGGAATTTAACCTGGGCCCCCTGCATTGGGAGCATGAAGTCTTAGCCACTGGACCACCAGGAAAGTCCCTTTCATGTATATCTTTACAAAAATACTACACTGTTTTGAAAACTTTAGCTTTATAAGCCTTGAAATGAGGTAATGTAAGTCCTCTAAATTTTTTCTTCTTGTTCAAAATTGCTCTGGCTAAGTCTTGTGGTTTTATTTCTATATTAATTTTAGAATCAGCTTGTCCATTTTTAGTTCTTAAATTTCTTTATTGATTGTGATCAGTGTTGCTTGTAATATTTCAATTTTAAGGAACTTACCGAGATTGTTTTCTTTGTGCCCTAGTATGTGATCAAGTTCTGTGAATGTTTCATGTACACCTGAGAAAAAGTATATTCTGTATGATCTGGGTATAGTGTTTCTTTCTTTTGTTCTTCTCTCTCCCTTCCTCCTTCCCTCCCTCCCTCCCTCTCCCTTCTTCCCTCCCTCCCTCCCTCCCTCCCTTCCTTCCTCTCTCCCTCTCTTCCTCCCTCCCTTTCTCTCTTTCTTTAAAAGTCTCCCATTAGAGGAAGCTTCTATTTCTTCTTGTATCTCTGTAGTTTTCAGCTTATGTAGGCTTTTGCTGTGTTACTTTGTGCATAGATATTTACAAATATCTTTATTGTTATATCTTCATTGTGAACAGGGCTTGTAACATTACAAAGTATCCTACTTTATCTTATATAATTCCTTTTGGAATTCTACTCTGTCTGGTATCAGGATTTCAATCCCTGCTTTTATATTGTTTTCATTTGGTAAATCTTTGCCCATCTTTTTAACTTTAGCCTTTTTGAAAGACCATTTTAAGCATGTCTCTTGTATACAGCATTGTGTTGGCTTCTGCTTTACAAGGCAATGTGAAAACCTTTTTCTTTTAGTAGATGAAGTAAGCCTATTCACATTTATTTGTATTACTGTTTGGTAATATAAATAATACAAATATGTTCTCAGTTCTCTCATTTTATCTTATGATGTAATTACTGTGTGTATTTGTTATATTTACTGTGTTTCTTTTTCTATTGAGTGTTTCCTCTAAACTTTTTTTTGGTAGTTAGGAAGACTTGTATTTTTATGCTGGTGGTTACCTTTGTGTTAATCCTTTTTATAGTATTCTTAGTCAACCCTTTTATCTTTCTTTTTATTTACATATTTATTTATAAAAAAATTGTATATATTTAAGGTGTACAGCATGATGATTTGATATACATATGCATAGTGAAATGATTCCTACAGTTAAGCTAATTAACATATCATCTCCTTACATAGTTACCATTTTTTGTGTGTGATGAGTACACCTGAAATTTACTCTCTTAGTATATTTCCATTGTTCAATACAGTGTTAAGTATAGTCATCATGCTTGTATATTAGATCTCTAGACTTTATTCATCCTACATAAATGTAACTTTATACTCTTTGACCAACATCTCTCCTCACTTCCCCCATACCCTTGGTAACCACCATTCTACTCTTTGCTTCTGAGTTTGACTTTAAAATTTTTTTTTAGATTCCACATATTAGTGAGATCATACAGTATTTGTCTTTCTGTCTGACTTATTTCACTTAGCATAATGTCCTCCAGGTTCATCCATGTTGTTGCAAATGGCAGGATTTCCTTCTTTCTCATGGCTGAATACTACTCCACTCTATATATACCAGATCTTTTTTATCCATTCATCCACTGATCGACACTTAGGTTATTTCCATATATTGGCTATTGCAGATAACGTTGCAATGAACATGGGAGTGCAGATACCTATTCGGGATAGTGATTTCATTTCCTTTGGATATATACCCAGAAGCAGGACCACTGGATCATACAGTAGTTCTAGTTTTAATTACTTGAGTAATTTTGACATTGTTTTCCATAATGGCTTTACCAATTTACCTTTTTTAAATTAATCTTTTACCATCTAATTTGTCTCTCATCTGTTACCTATACAGCAGTAAATGATCTTATTCAGTTTCCCCCTTTTTCTTCCTCTTCTCCTCCCATATTTTAGTTGTATTTTTTCTACTTTGTCAGAACACTTAATGTTTATACATTATCCTTCAACCCATGACCCCAGCCTTATTTTAGTCTTAGCTTTACCGTTAAATATATGAAATGCTTACTGTCAGTCCTTTTGCCAGAATTTTCCCATTCATTGTTTTTGGTTGAAGCTCATTGTTTAGTATAGTGCTATCCAGTAATACTTCCTTCAGTGATGGGAATGTTCTGTATCTGTGCTGTCCAGTACTGTCCAGTACTGTAACCAGCCACATGTGGCTACTGAGCACTGGAAATGTGCCTAGTGTGACTGAGGAACTGAATTTTAAATTTTATTCCATTTTAATTCATCAAAATTTAAACTCAAATAGCCACATGTGGTTAGTGGCTACCATATTAAACAGTGCAGCTCTAGCACATTCCTTAGGATGGGGACACATATTCTGGCCTATTCAAAACTTTTTCTGACAGCCTTGATACTTGAAGGGTATCTTGGCTGGATATAATTTCCTTTATTTGTACTTTCTTTCCTTAAGTTTCTTGAATGTGCTGTTCTACTATTGCCTTGCTTTCTATGTTGTTTTTGAGAAGTTGATGCTGATCTAATTCTTTTGCCTGGAGGCCCTGAGGAATATTTTTCTTTGCCTTTAAATTCTAATAGCTTTAATTAGGATATATCTCAGAGTTGATTGTTCCAAGTCAATTTTACTTGGTACCCAGTGGGCCCTTTGATTGTGTTGAGGTTTGTTTTATGATCCAGGATATGGTCTAGCTTGGTGAATATTCCATGTGTACTTGAAGAAACAGTTAATCTCAGTTTTTGAGTGAAATATTCTACAATTCATTGGATGATTGGTGGTGTTCAGTTTTTCTGTTTCCTTGTTGATTTTCACTCATCACTAAGAGAGGTGATGAAAGTTGGCAGCCATATTTGTGGATTGTCCCATTTCTTCTTTCAGTTTTGCTTCATGTATTTCGAAGCTATATTGTTAGGGCAATCTCCCCCACACCCCTGTTCCCAGGGCTTCCCCATCTTGGTCCTCTAGCTAGACAGTTGGGGCTTTCATCTCCATCCTGGCACTCACTTTCTGCAACTAGGTTTGCCCTTGAGGCCAAGTGGTGAGAGGTTAGAAAAAAGGCAATCGGGATCCTTCCCATACTCTTCAGACCACTATTCCTCTGGCCAAAGAAGAGGATTCCTCTCCCTTAGAGTTTGAGGGGCCTGCTGCTGCAAGGTTACATCTTTGGCACTGGGATTTACTTTGGGGCAGGACTTCATGAGAAAGAAAAGAGGCTTTCTCTCATTTTCTCTGTCCCACAAGAGCCCCTACCACCCCCTTTCAGTCTTCATGTCATATTGGTGTACGTGCTGACTCTGTATTTGATGTCTCTCTCAAGCTCTGTGTTCTCTTAGCCACCCAGTTTATTCTGGTGGCTTCAGCTAGTGCTGAAATGCTACTGCCTCTCCATCCTTCGTCTATCCTAGCCTCCTCTCACAGATCCAGCATCATATATGCACCTTCCAGCTGGACAACTCTATAAGTATGTGACATAAACACTCCAGCTCAGGTCCAAGATCTATCTCAATTTCCCCTTCTGCCAACCCACTGTCTTTCCTGTTTTGCTAATCTCAATATTGTGGCACCAGCCTCAACCCAGCCGTTCATGCTTTTATCCTGGGAGTAATATTCTCTCCCTTTCTCCTACTTGACAGTACTCCTGTATAACTTATAAATCTAACTATATTGTGGGAAGGTCAGAAAATATTCTGATCATATAAAGAATCAAGTATTTTGGAGATTGATGATCTATAGAAAAAAAAAGGTGAAAATCCCTCCACTGTCTGCCCCTGAATATCTCTATAGCCCTTTATCTCATCACAGCCCGAAGCACTGTTTTCCTGTCACACTGTGCTATTTGTAGTTCTCTAACTCACCATGTGTGTTTCATGTCTTCCTGCCTTTTCTCATACTACTGCCCCATATTCGTGAGGGAGATTATATTCTTGTTTAAGGATTCAAAGCTCTACTTCCCCAATAACACAAGGTGGAATCTTATTCCATCCCTTGTGAAAGCCCATTGTACCCTGTACACATGTCCAGCATAGCTCCTGTAACATCTCATCGCAGGTGTGTGTTCACATATAGGCATACCTCTGTAATATTGGAAGTTTGGTTCCAGACCACTGCAATAAAGAAAATATTGCAATAAAGTGAGACACATGAATTTTTTGGTTTCCCGGTGCATATAAAAGTTACATTGACATTATACTGTAGTCTATTAAGTGTGCAATAACATTATGTTTAAAAAAACCAATGTACATACGTTAATTTAAAAATACTTTGTTGCTTAGAAATGCTAACCATCCTCTGACAATGCAGGGTTGCCACAAACCTTCAACTTGTAAAAAACGTGATATCTGTGAAGCACAATAAAGTGAAGCACAGTAAAACACAGCATGCCTGTGCAAGTCTCCTTATTGGGGTACGAGCTCCTTGAGAGCAGGCACTCTATCTTTGTTTCCCCAGCAATTGGGACAGGTCCAAGCACAGAGTGTTAACTCAGTAGTCAGTGGTCTTTTCTCCATGAATTGAAAAATTAATACACTAGCAGGACTGTTCTGTGTTTTCCTCCCCCAAAGTATAGTATCAAGCAAGACAGGGTCAGGTTTCCAGTGCCAGCTAAAAATTGTCACTCGCTATCTGCCTCTACAAGCATGAAGTCACTAGCCACTGTAGTCGCTAACCTTCAACATACCCTGAAAGGAGTTCAGGGTGGAGATCAGGAATGAGGCACTCTGTGCTCTGGGAAAAACTGGCAGAGCAGGCCTTCAGATAGTTAGATATTTTCAGGAGAAAATTTTCTGAACTCAATTTCTTGCATCTTCTCATATCTAGCAAAGCACTAAAACCATTAACGGAGACATCTGCTCCTTCTGACTAGCAGCAACCTTCTACCAAGATGTGTGATTAATTGCATGTACACCTTTCACCAAAATCACATATATACTGACCTCCCCCCTTGCCTCTTCAGAGCAGTTCCTCAGAGCTATCTGAGAGGCTGTCTCCTGAGCTATAGTCCTCATTTTGCCCCAAATAAAACTTAACTCACAACTCTCACGTTGTGCTTTTTTTTTCCAGCTGACACCAGTGTAGCTTTTTCTAGTCAACTGTCAAAAGTGCTCTATTGAAAGAATTAGTTCCCACACATCTTTTCCATGTGTCCCATTCTGATCATTGCAGATTATTGTTACAGGGATCTGTGTCATTTGAAGACGTGGCTGTGGATTTTACCCGACAGGAGTGGTACAGACTGGACCCTGCCCAGAGGACCATGCACAAGGATGTGATGCTGGAGAACTACAGCAACCTGGCGTCTGTGGGTGAGGATTATTGTCCATGTAACTCCTGGTAGCTTGTGTTTCCTTTCTTGGTTGCTGTAACCTGGGCAGCCTTTGCAGAGTTCAGTGATACTTTAGTTCTAGATTCAAGGGGTCACAGATGATTTATCAGTTTGGGGCACCAGGAAGAGTGTGTGTGTTCTCACTTCCCCCAATGAAAGGTTTCAATGGGCGCCCTTCCTTGTGCAGCTCATGAAGATGCACTTTTCTCCTCCATCAGAGGCCCTAAAGCTCAGACAACTTGGCCCACGTCCTGTGCCATTTCCCATTAACAGGCCTCTGCGTGGCCAAACCAGAGATGATCTTCAAGTTGGAGCGAGGGGAAGAACTGTGGATATTAGAGGAGGAATCCTCAGGCCATGGTTACCCAGGTGAGTGAGCAAGAACTAGGCATATGGAAAATAAGGGAAATAAGAGCTCAGGAATTCAGGTCAAAGGTTAAGTTTGGGCAGTGTTTTTCAGGAATCTCTTTTCAGAGGCCCTTGCTCTTTGAAAATGACCGGAGGACAAAGGTCTATATGCTTTAGATACCTAAATCCTACATCCCAATATCATGCTCACACTTAAGTGCTCTCTCCTATTTTATCTCAATTTTTGTAGTCATTTACCACTCTTATCTTTCCCTGCCTGCCTCAGCTTAGACATTTATTCTTAGCTAGTCTGTCTCTCTTTAATATTCTCAATTGCCTTCCTTCTCTCCATTGCCTTGGATGCCTTCTGTTGTCAAGCAATCATTCATACATTCATTTAGTCATCTACCAAATCTTAAATAAGGTCAACTATATGTTGGTCACATTCTAGGTGTGGGGATCCAGTAGTGAATAAAGTAATATCTCTGTTCTCCTGGAGCTTGCAGTCTAATAAGGGAAAGAGACCAGAAACAAACAAATACATGGTGTTTGGTGGTGAAAAGAAAATCAATTCAAGATAAGAAGAATAGACAGTGATGGAGTTTGTGCTTTTGGGGAATGTGGTCAGAGAAGACTCTTTGGGGAAGTTAACATAAGTGCACCAACATCAGTGAAGTGAGAGAGACAGAGCCATGTGGAATTTTAGTATTCTGAGCAGAGGGAACAGTAAGTGCCAAGCCTAGTCTGAGCAATATATCATAGGAATAGCAAAGATGCTGGTGTGGCTTAAGGGTGGGTGGTGAGAGTGTTAAGAGGTGATATCAGAGAGTTAGCCGGGGGCTAAGTTATGTAGAATTTTTATAGGCTTTGTTAAGCATTTTAATTTTACACTGTGACAAGGGAAAGCCTATGTTGGGTTTTGAGTGAGAGTGATATGATCTGATTTGTTTTTAAAGGCTCTCTCTCACTGCTGTGTGCCAACAATTCTGTTGGGGGTAATGCCCTCAGTCATGATAATGACCTTCAGCATCAGAAGATTCAAACTTTGGATCAAACTGTTGAATATGGGAAAGCCTTCTACAAGAGAACAGGCTTTGTTGGACATAAAAGAACACACACAGGAGAGAAAAACTTTGAATGTCATGAGTGTGGGAAAACTTACTGCAGGAAATCAAATCTTATTGAACATCTGAGAATACACACAGGCGAGAGACCCTATAAATGTGGTGAATGTGAAAAAACCTTTAGTGCAAGATCATACCTCATTGCTCATCAGAAAACTCACACAGGGGAGAAGCCCTTTGAATGTAATGAATGTGGAAAATCTTTTGGCAGGAAATCACAACTCATTCTACATCGGAGAACACACACAGGAGAGAGACCCTATGAATGCACTGAGTGTGGGAAAACCTTTTCTGAGAAGGCAACCCTTATGATTCATCAGAGAACTCACACAGGGGAGAAACCCTATGAATGTGGCGAATGTGGGAAAACATTTCGCGTTAAGATATCCCTTACTCAACACCAGAGAACTCACACAGGGGAGAAACCCTATGAATGTGGTGATTGTGGGAAAAACTTTCGTGCAAAAAAATCCCTAAACCAACATCAAAGAATTCACACAGGCGAGAAACCCTATAAATGTGGTGAATGTGGGAAATTCTTCAGAATGAAGATGACTCTCAATAATCACCAGAGAACTCATACAGGTGAAAAACCCTATCAGTGTAACGAATGTGGGAAATCTTTCAGGGTGCACTCATCTCTTGGAATACATCAGCGAATTCACACAGGAGAGAAACCTTATGAATGTAATAAATGCGGTAATGCCTTCTATGTCAAAGCACGCCTCATTGAACATCAGAGAATGCATTCAGGAGAGAAACCCTATGAATGTAGTGAATGTGGAAAAATCTTCAGTATGAAGAAATCCCTGTGTCAACATCGGAGAACTCACGTAGGAGAGAAACTTGATGAATGAAATGAATGCAGAAATGCCTTCTATGTGCAAGTATGCTTCATTGACACAGGAGAGAGACCCTTTGAATGTCAAGAATGTGGGAAAGCCTTCTGTCAGAAAGCACACCTCAGAGAACATCAGAGAACTCACTTAGGCCAGCCCTTGCCTTGTACTATGGAGAAAGCTTCTCTAAGAAGATTCCCCTCACCATTTGACCAAGCCCTTTGGGCCATCTGATTACTGGTGCACACAGAGTGCACTTGTAACAATTTGGCTCTTACGTTGGTGTGAAAATTGTCCTGATCGCCTTAGGGAGTGGCTCATTGTTGTTTTCATTTCATTTGGATTTCCCTAATTAGTGGTGAGGTTGAACATTGGCTTACCTGTTGACTGGCCATATGTTTTATTTCGTCTGTGCAATGACTGTTTATATCCTTTGCTCACTGTTTTCTAATGGGCTGTTTATCTTTTACTTCTTGGTTTAAATGTTGTATTTCTTGTTTTTTTTAATATATGAAAGTATAAAAATCCTTTTTCAGTCATGTGTGGTGCAAATATCTCCTCTCAGACTGTGACTGGTTCTTTAATTTTTTTAACTCTTTTTTTCTGCCGAGGTTTTATGTTTTCATATTATTGGTTTCAAGGTGATAATATTCTCCTATACTTTCCTCTAAAGTGAAGGTTTCACTTTCAACATTTAGAATTTTAATCTACCCTAAATTTTTTTCTGTGTAATATGAAGTCTACAATGTATAATGCTGTATTTCTTTTAAATACTTTACATCAGTGGTATCACACTATTTTTAAACTTATGCAACTTGCTTTTTTTCACGAAATGTTACATTTCCAAGATCTATCCATGTTGATAAATATATTTATTTCTCTCCATTCCCCTAATGAAAGACATTTGTATCTTTTTTGTGTTTAGTGTTTAAATCTAGAAGTGGAAATGATGGGTCCGGGGTGTAGACAGTATGCCAGTTATTAATCTATTGTGCTTCAGCTCCAAACCTACCCTTCTATACTGGGCTTTGTGATGCTGGGGCCATGACTCTACAGAACACATTTCTGTCTTGCCAGCTGCTACTCCCTGTTGGGTCTTACCAGTAAGAGATACTAAATATAAATATTGAGCCTGCGGAAGGAAGAAGGGACTTGCTCCTTTTTTCCTTCTGGTTGGCTCCCTGTTCATCTGAGTGTCAGCCCAGCATTGCTTCTTCACTTGGGTAGCAGCAGTTCCTCATGATAGCAGCAGTTTAATCTAGTTTGCACTTTTCCAGCACTAACAGCTTTAGGGTACCCCACCCCCTCAGAGACCTAGCAGCATCTGGCTGGTGCCACCTCCTTAGAGGTATGAATCCCAGTCACATGAGACCCCACTTCCAACCTTCTATTTTTAATAATTCCAACTTCTTCCCTTGTTACCCTAGGCCAGCTGCTTTCTGCAGTTGCTACCTCCATGATAATTTTAATGTTCTCTTTTAGTCTTTTAAGTTATGTGGTTAACAACTTCATCACTAGTTAAAAATTCATTATAAGTTCTCTCTGTTAAAATAATCAGTATGGTTTCTGTCTCCTAACTGGGTTCTGATTGATATAGAAGTTTTTCAACTTGACTAAATTTTAAAGTTAAAAAAATTGCACTAATTTACACTCTCATGAGCAGTTTGAGAAAAAGTTTACATTTTCCCACATATTCACCAGGACTTATCTGTTTTTTTTTAAATTGTTGCCGATCTGAAAGGTGTAAAATGGCTTAAGCCCTCCCATCCATGAATATGGTTTGTCTTTTTATTTAACTCACCTTTTTTATTTTAAATAGCATTGTATGGTTTTCTCTAAGAAATTGTCTTTGAAAGTTAATCTTTTAATAGAAAATTTGCTCATATACATGTATATACATATATATTTTAAAATATTATTATGTATTATTTTCACTCATCACTAAGAGAGGTGATGAAAGTTGGCAGCCATATTTGTGGATTGTCCCATTTCTTCTTTCAGTTTTGCTTCATGTATTTCGAAGCTATATTGTTAGGGCAATCTCCCCCACACCCCTGTTCCCAGGGCTTCCCCATCTTGGTCCTCTAGCTAGACAGTTGGGGCTTTCATCTCCATCCTGGCACTCACTTTCTGCAACTAGGTTTGCCCTTGAGGCCAAGTGGTGAGAGGTTAGAAAAAAGGCAATCGGGATCCTTCCCATACTCTTCAGACCACTATTCCTCTGGCCAAAGAAGAGGATTCCTCTCCCTTAGAGTTTGAGGGGCCTGCTGCTGCAAGGTTACATCTTTGGCACTGGGATTTACTTTGGGGCAGGACTTCATGAGAAAGAAAAGAGGCTTTCTCTCATTTTCTCTGTCCCACAAGAGCCCCTACCACCCCCTTTCAGTCTTCATGTCATATTGGTGTACGTGCTGACTCTGTATTTGATGTCTCTCTCAAGCTCTGTGTTCTCTTAGCCACCCAGTTTATTCTGGTGGCTTCAGCTAGTGCTGAAATGCTACTGCCTCTCCATCCTTCGTCTATCCTAGCCTCCTCTCACAGATCCAGCATCATATATGCACCTTCCAGCTGGACAACTCTATAAGTATGTGACATAAACACTCCAGCTCAGGTCCAAGATCTATCTCAATTTCCCCTTCTGCCAACCCACTGTCTTTCCTGTTTTGCTAATCTCAATATTGTGGCACCAGCCTCAACCCAGCCGTTCATGCTTTTATCCTGGGAGTAATATTCTCTCCCTTTCTCCTACTTGACAGTACTCCTGTATAACTTATAAATCTAACTATATTGTGGGAAGGTCAGAAAATATTCTGATCATATAAAGAATCAAGTATTTTGGAGATTGATGATCTATAGAAAAAAAAAGGTGAAAATCCCTCCACTGTCTGCCCCTGAATATCTCTATAGCCCTTTATCTCATCACAGCCCGAAGCACTGTTTTCCTGTCACACTGTGCTATTTGTAGTTCTCTAACTCACCATGTGTGTTTCATGTCTTCCTGCCTTTTCTCATACTACTGCCCCATATTCGTGAGGGAGATTATATTCTTGTTTAAGGATTCAAAGCTCTACTTCCCCAATAACACAAGGTGGAATCTTATTCCATCCCTTGTGAAAGCCCATTGTACCCTGTACACATGTCCAGCATAGCTCCTGTAACATCTCATCGCAGGTGTGTGTTCACATATAGGCATACCTCTGTAATATTGGAAGTTTGGTTCCAGACCACTGCAATAAAGAAAATATTGCAATAAAGTGAGACACATGAATTTTTTGGTTTCCCGGTGCATATAAAAGTTACATTGACATTATACTGTAGTCTATTAAGTGTGCAATAACATTATGTTTAAAAAAACCAATGTACATACGTTAATTTAAAAATACTTTGTTGCTTAGAAATGCTAACCATCCTCTGACAATGCAGGGTTGCCACAAACCTTCAACTTGTAAAAAACGTGATATCTGTGAAGCACAATAAAGTGAAGCACAGTAAAACACAGCATGCCTGTGCAAGTCTCCTTATTGGGGTACGAGCTCCTTGAGAGCAGGCACTCTATCTTTGTTTCCCCAGCAATTGGGACAGGTCCAAGCACAGAGTGTTAACTCAGTAGTCAGTGGTCTTTTCTCCATGAATTGAAAAATTAATACACTAGCAGGACTGTTCTGTGTTTTCCTCCCCCAAAGTATAGTATCAAGCAAGACAGGGTCAGGTTTCCAGTGCCAGCTAAAAATTGTCACTCGCTATCTGCCTCTACAAGCATGAAGTCACTAGCCACTGTAGTCGCTAACCTTCAACATACCCTGAAAGGAGTTCAGGGTGGAGATCAGGAATGAGGCACTCTGTGCTCTGGGAAAAACTGGCAGAGCAGGCCTTCAGATAGTTAGATATTTTCAGGAGAAAATTTTCTGAACTCAATTTCTTGCATCTTCTCATATCTAGCAAAGCACTAAAACCATTAACGGAGACATCTGCTCCTTCTGACTAGCAGCAACCTTCTACCAAGATGTGTGATTAATTGCATGTACACCTTTCACCAAAATCACATATATACTGACCTCCCCCCTTGCCTCTTCAGAGCAGTTCCTCAGAGCTATCTGAGAGGCTGTCTCCTGAGCTATAGTCCTCATTTTGCCCCAAATAAAACTTAACTCACAACTCTCACGTTGTGCTTTTTTTTTCCAGCTGACACCAGTGTAGCTTTTTCTAGTCAACTGTCAAAAGTGCTCTATTGAAAGAATTAGTTCCCACACATCTTTTCCATGTGTCCCATTCTGATCATTGCAGATTATTGTTACAGGGATCTGTGTCATTTGAAGACGTGGCTGTGGATTTTACCCGACAGGAGTGGTACAGACTGGACCCTGCCCAGAGGACCATGCACAAGGATGTGATGCTGGAGAACTACAGCAACCTGGCGTCTGTGGGTGAGGATTATTGTCCATGTAACTCCTGGTAGCTTGTGTTTCCTTTCTTGGTTGCTGTAACCTGGGCAGCCTTTGCAGAGTTCAGTGATACTTTAGTTCTAGATTCAAGGGGTCACAGATGATTTATCAGTTTGGGGCACCAGGAAGAGTGTGTGTGTTCTCACTTCCCCCAATGAAAGGTTTCAATGGGCGCCCTTCCTTGTGCAGCTCATGAAGATGCACTTTTCTCCTCCATCAGAGGCCCTAAAGCTCAGACAACTTGGCCCACGTCCTGTGCCATTTCCCATTAACAGGCCTCTGCGTGGCCAAACCAGAGATGATCTTCAAGTTGGAGCGAGGGGAAGAACTGTGGATATTAGAGGAGGAATCCTCAGGCCATGGTTACCCAGGTGAGTGAGCAAGAACTAGGCATATGGAAAATAAGGGAAATAAGAGCTCAGGAATTCAGGTCAAAGGTTAAGTTTGGGCAGTGTTTTTCAGGAATCTCTTTTCAGAGGCCCTTGCTCTTTGAAAATGACCGGAGGACAAAGGTCTATATGCTTTAGATACCTAAATCCTACATCCCAATATCATGCTCACACTTAAGTGCTCTCTCCTATTTTATCTCAATTTTTGTAGTCATTTACCACTCTTATCTTTCCCTGCCTGCCTCAGCTTAGACATTTATTCTTAGCTAGTCTGTCTCTCTTTAATATTCTCAATTGCCTTCCTTCTCTCCATTGCCTTGGATGCCTTCTGTTGTCAAGCAATCATTCATACATTCATTTAGTCATCTACCAAATCTTAAATAAGGTCAACTATATGTTGGTCACATTCTAGGTGTGGGGATCCAGTAGTGAATAAAGTAATATCTCTGTTCTCCTGGAGCTTGCAGTCTAATAAGGGAAAGAGACCAGAAACAAACAAATACATGGTGTTTGGTGGTGAAAAGAAAATCAATTCAAGATAAGAAGAATAGACAGTGATGGAGTTTGTGCTTTTGGGGAATGTGGTCAGAGAAGACTCTTTGGGGAAGTTAACATAAGTGCACCAACATCAGTGAAGTGAGAGAGACAGAGCCATGTGGAATTTTAGTATTCTGAGCAGAGGGAACAGTAAGTGCCAAGCCTAGTCTGAGCAATATATCATAGGAATAGCAAAGATGCTGGTGTGGCTTAAGGGTGGGTGGTGAGAGTGTTAAGAGGTGATATCAGAGAGTTAGCCGGGGGCTAAGTTATGTAGAATTTTTATAGGCTTTGTTAAGCATTTTAATTTTACACTGTGACAAGGGAAAGCCTATGTTGGGTTTTGAGTGAGAGTGATATGATCTGATTTGTTTTTAAAGGCTCTCTCTCACTGCTGTGTGCCAACAATTCTGTTGGGGGTAATGCCCTCAGTCATGATAATGACCTTCAGCATCAGAAGATTCAAACTTTGGATCAAACTGTTGAATATGGGAAAGCCTTCTACAAGAGAACAGGCTTTGTTGGACATAAAAGAACACACACAGGAGAGAAAAACTTTGAATGTCATGAGTGTGGGAAAACTTACTGCAGGAAATCAAATCTTATTGAACATCTGAGAATACACACAGGCGAGAGACCCTATAAATGTGGTGAATGTGAAAAAACCTTTAGTGCAAGATCATACCTCATTGCTCATCAGAAAACTCACACAGGGGAGAAGCCCTTTGAATGTAATGAATGTGGAAAATCTTTTGGCAGGAAATCACAACTCATTCTACATCGGAGAACACACACAGGAGAGAGACCCTATGAATGCACTGAGTGTGGGAAAACCTTTTCTGAGAAGGCAACCCTTATGATTCATCAGAGAACTCACACAGGGGAGAAACCCTATGAATGTGGCGAATGTGGGAAAACATTTCGCGTTAAGATATCCCTTACTCAACACCAGAGAACTCACACAGGGGAGAAACCCTATGAATGTGGCGAATGTGGGAAAACATTTCGCGTTAAGATATCCCTTACTCAACACCAGAGAACTCACACAGGGGAGAAACCCTATGAATGTGGCGAATGTGGGAAAACATTTCGCGTTAAGATATCCCTTACTCAACACCAGAGAACTCACACAGGGGAGAAACCCTATGAATGTGGTGATTGTGGGAAAAACTTTCGTGCAAAAAAATCCCTAAACCAACATCAAAGAATTCACACAGGCGAGAAACCCTATAAATGTGGTGAATGTGGGAAATTCTTCAGAATGAAGATGACTCTCAATAATCACCAGAGAACTCATACAGGTGAAAAACCCTATCAGTGTAACGAATGTGGGAAATCTTTCAGGGTGCACTCATCTCTTGGAATACATCAGCGAATTCACACAGGAGAGAAACCTTATGAATGTAATAAATGCGGTAATGCCTTCTATGTCAAAGCACGCCTCATTGAACATCAGAGAATGCATTCAGGAGAGAAACCCTATGAATGTAGTGAATGTGGAAAAATCTTCAGTATGAAGAAATCCCTGTGTCAACATCGGAGAACTCACGTAGGAGAGAAACTTGATGAATGAAATGAATGCAGAAATGCCTTCTATGTGCAAGTATGCTTCATTGACACAGGAGAGAGACCCTTTGAATGTCAAGAATGTGGGAAAGCCTTCTGTCAGAAAGCACACCTCAGAGAACATCAGAGAACTCACTTAGGCCAGCCCTTGCCTTGTACTATGGAGAAAGCTTCTCTAAGAAGATTCCCCTCACCATTTGACCAAGCCCTTTGGGCCATCTGATTACTGGTGCACACAGAGTGCACTTGTAACAATTTGGCTCTTACGTTGGTGTGAAAATTGTCCTGATCGCCTTAGGGAGTGGCTCATTGTTGTTTTCATTTCATTTGGATTTCCCTAATTAGTGGTGAGGTTGAACATTGGCTTACCTGTTGACTGGCCATATGTTTTATTTCGTCTGTGCAATGACTGTTTATATCCTTTGCTCACTGTTTTCTAATGGGCTGTTTATCTTTTACTTCTTGGTTTAAATGTTGTATTTCTTGTTTTTTTTAATATATGAAAGTATAAAAATCCTTTTTCAGTCATGTGTGGTGCAAATATCTCCTCTCAGACTGTGACTGGTTCTTTAATTTTTTTAACTCTTTTTTTCTGCCGAGGTTTTATGTTTTCATATTATTGGTTTCAAGGTGATAATATTCTCCTATACTTTCCTCTAAAGTGAAGGTTTCACTTTCAACATTTAGAATTTTAATCTACCCTAAATTTTTTTCTGTGTAATATGAAGTCTACAATGTATAATGCTGTATTTCTTTTAAATACTTTACATCAGTGGTATCACACTATTTTTAAACTTATGCAACTTGCTTTTTTTCACGAAATGTTACATTTCCAAGATCTATCCATGTTGATAAATATATTTATTTCTCTCCATTCCCCTAATGAAAGACATTTGTATCTTTTTTGTGTTTAGTGTTTAAATCTAGAAGTGGAAATGATGGGTCCGGGGTGTAGACAGTATGCCAGTTATTAATCTATTGTGCTTCAGCTCCAAACCTACCCTTCTATACTGGGCTTTGTGATGCTGGGGCCATGACTCTACAGAACACATTTCTGTCTTGCCAGCTGCTACTCCCTGTTGGGTCTTACCAGTAAGAGATACTAAATATAAATATTGAGCCTGCGGAAGGAAGAAGGGACTTGCTCCTTTTTTCCTTCTGGTTGGCTCCCTGTTCATCTGAGTGTCAGCCCAGCATTGCTTCTTCACTTGGGTAGCAGCAGTTCCTCATGATAGCAGCAGTTTAATCTAGTTTGCACTTTTCCAGCACTAACAGCTTTAGGGTACCCCACCCCCTCAGAGACCTAGCAGCATCTGGCTGGTGCCACCTCCTTAGAGGTATGAATCCCAGTCACATGAGACCCCACTTCCAACCTTCTATTTTTAATAATTCCAACTTCTTCCCTTGTTACCCTAGGCCAGCTGCTTTCTGCAGTTGCTACCTCCATGATAATTTTAATGTTCTCTTTTAGTCTTTTAAGTTATGTGGTTAACAACTTCATCACTAGTTAAAAATTCATTATAAGTTCTCTCTGTTAAAATAATCAGTATGGTTTCTGTCTCCTAACTGGGTTCTGATTGATATAGAAGTTTTTCAACTTGACTAAATTTTAAAGTTAAAAAAATTGCACTAATTTACACTCTCATGAGCAGTTTGAGAAAAAGTTTACATTTTCCCACATATTCACCAGGACTTATCTGTTTTTTTTTAAATTGTTGCCGATCTGAAAGGTGTAAAATGGCTTAAGCCCTCCCATCCATGAATATGGTTTGTCTTTTTATTTAACTCACCTTTTTTATTTTAAATAGCATTGTATGGTTTTCTCTAAGAAATTGTCTTTGAAAGTTAATCTTTTAATAGAAAATTTGCTCATATACATGTATATACATATATATTTTAAAATATTATGTATTATGGGGTATATATATATATATTTATATGTAATATATATATCTATATATATGTATATAAGTGTGTTTGTATACATGTGTGTGTATGTCTCCCCAGAAAACATTTTTGTTTTATATATTCATTTTATTTTACCCACATATTTACCACTTTGGTTGCTCTTCATTCTTTTCTGCATTTCCTCAGGATCATTTTCTTCTTTGCCTGAAAAATATCCTTTAGCATTTTCTTTAGTGGAGGTCTATTAATGATAAACCTCTCAACCTTGTGAATATTTTCTCTTGCACTTTTTTTGATAAGCAAAAGTGAATCCTTTACCTTTAATACTTGGTAGCACTGTGCCATAGTAAATTGATGCTAAATTAAATACTTTTTTTTTGCTTTTTTCCCTGAGTGTTCCATAATGATTATGACAACCCAGGATATTTGAATTAATCACCAGATGCCCCCCAATACAGCATACATTTGAATATACATATTACACTTTCTTCACTTTGTATATAGCATGCCCTCATCCTCATTTACTAATTATTAAGTTAATCAAGATGGTATCTCATCAGTTCTTCCAATCTTCATCTCATCCATTAAAAAATTAAATTTGATGTTTTAAAATTATTATTATTATGGAAAATGTCAAACATAAATAAATCTATAGTGACAGAAAGCAGATCAGTGATTGCCTCTGGGGTAGGAATTAACTCCTATGAGCAGGAGGGAGCTTCCCAAGGTGATGGAACTATTCTGTATCTTGACTGGAGTGGGTGTTAATGGGGATACACAAGGTCATCAAATGAGTAAACTTAAGATTTGTGCATTTTATTCTATGTAAATTATATCTCAATTAAAATTTTAAAACAACAATAAAGAGTTCCGTGTTCCCATATCAGGAGTCAAATGTGGGCTGCTTGGGAGAAAACCAAGAATCTTGACCACTAGATCAGATGAAAGACACTGGCAATGGGAGACTTGGTCCTCCCAAGGCTTTAGAAATGGTTTTGCTCCATGAAAATGACCTTTACTAAGGCCTCATGATGGGTTGTGCTGGCCTTCCATTAGCTACCATCACCTATGTGGTGATCCCTACTGGCCAATACTACTGTGTGTATTTGACTCCCAATAGCCTGAGCACAGTCTCTCCTAATCCTCCATTAGCATTAGCTACCATGATGTAGTTCTTACCCCCATCACATGTCTGCACAGTGTCTACTAACACCCACTCCATTAGCTTATAGCAGTTCTTATCACCACCTTTAGTCAAGAGCACAGTGTCTGCTGACCTTCCATTAGCTCACAATAGCTTGTCTTCCCACACTTTTTATTCCAGCAGAGTCTGCTGACCCCCTTTAGCTCATAGCATCATGTCCCGCCACCCCTCTTAGCTGCCATTACAATTTTTACTGACCTCCCTTTGCTCACAGCATGGTGTCTTTTCACTCCTTTAGCCTCCAGCTTAGTGACTGATGTTCTATTAGCTCAGTATCATGTCTTTTTGCCCTCTTTTAGACTCAACATGGTGACTGCTGACCTCCCATTAGCTCCCAGTGATGTGTCATCACCTTCCTTTATACCTAATGCAGTGGCTGTTGACCCCATGTTGGCTCTCACCACTTTGTTCATTCCCCATTGGCCACTGTACAGTATATTTAATCCAATGAGTTCTAATTGCAGTATCTGCTCATCCTACATTAGACCCCCTCACTATGTCTGCTGGTTTTTTATTAGCCATGAGTACAGTGTCTTTGACCCCCATGAACCCACAACACAGCACAGTTGCACAAATATTTATCTGCTGTTCCCCAGTTAGCCACCAATATGGTGACTTTGATCCTCTTGAGCCCCAGCACAATGTCTGCAGAACTCACATGACCTGTCACTCTTATCTTCTGATACCCCATTTACCAAGTTCCAAGTTTTTTACCTGAGGACCCCTAAATAGCCTCCATCACTATGTCATCCGACCTTACATTATAGCCTATTAGTGTATCTGCTGACCATACGTTAATGTCTTCTGATTTGTCAGACACCCACACAGAGTATGACCTCCTTGAGGACCCATTACCATGTTTTTTGTCCTTACAGTAGCTGAATCCCTGTGTCTGCTGCTGAGTCCCTCTCCCTCACCTTTAACCACGAGTATTGTGTCTTTGACCCCTTGAGGCCTGAGTAGAGTTTGCTGACCCCACCTTAGCTCTGATCCCAGTGTCTATTGATCCTCCATTAGGCAGCAGTACTGTTTCTTCACTATGCATGAGGTTCCAGCAATGTATTTGCTGATCCCAAATTAGCCACAAGATCAGAGACTAACCTCCATGAGCTTCTGGCACAGTATCTGCTCATTCCACAGTAGTCTCATCTTGCTGACCACCCATTAGCAATGAGTACCATGTCTTTGACCTTCATAAGTCCCAGTCGCAGTGTTGCTGACCCTGCATTAACCATCATCACTGTGCCTGTTGATCCCCCATTAGTCACTAATACAGTGTCTGAATGCAATGATGTCCCAGTACAGTGCATGCTGACCATACATTAGAGCCCATCACCATGTTTGCTAACCCTATACTGGCCTCAACACTGAGACTACTGACTACCAGCTACTAGTTTAGAGCCTTTGCCTCACGTTTTTCAATCACAGTATCTGCTACTGATCCTATATTAATTAGCGTCATCACTGTGTCTTCTAATCTTGGTCACGAGTAGAGTGTCTTTGATCTTCATAAAAAATCTGACTAGTGTCTGCTGATCCCACATTAGTACTTTATTACCCTGCTGATTAGCCATTAGCCATCACTAAAGTGATTTTTGGCTCCACCCCAGCATCAGCCCATTCACTACCCCCATCCCTGTGGATGCAGGTTACTCATCCTCTAATACAATGTATTGACCTTATGAGCCCCAGCATAATGCCTGGGACTCATTAGCGCCTACCATGCATTAGAGCCCTTCATGGTTTCTGGTGATCTTCTATTGGTCACCAGTACAGTGTCTTTGACTCCCATGAGTCTCCCCCTGCTGGTGCTGTATTAGCTCCCATGATTGTTGAATTCCCACTAGTCATTAATATACTATATTTGATCCCTGTGATTACTCCCCACAGTTTCTGATGACCCTCTATTAGGACCAGTCATTGTTCCCTGATTTCTGTAAATTGGTTTGTTGGCTGTTTCAATCGCTATAATTGTTCCTTGGACTCTGGTGGTTCCCCAGTCCTGCAGACTGCTTTTTTATTTTTCCTTTCCTAGCACTTCAGAGACTTTTCTTTGATGTTTTTGGCCTGATCCTCTGGATCTAGGCCCTGTTGCTCTCGCTCTTTTGCAGCCCCTTTGACTGTCTTCCAAATACAAGGACTGTTTTGTGGTCTCTTCAGATGTTTGATGATCCCTCTGTTCCTCAGGTCCAGACACTATCCCCTTGTCCCGTTAGCTGTTTCCTGGTTTCTCTGGCTGTGCCCTCAGCTTGAGATTGTTCCCTTATCTGTCTGGCTGTCTCCTAGGTATTTCTAGCTGTTGCATGACATTTAGGGATGTTTTCTTCTTCCATTTGCCTGTTCTAGAGTCTCTCTGGTTGTCCTCTAACTACAAGGACTGTTTTCTGGTCCTTTGGCCTTTTGATAATTTCTCTGACTGTTCACATCACTGCCATGACTGTTTCCTGGTCCCTATGGCTGTTTTCTAGTGTCCGGGGATGTTTCCTCAGCCCTGACCTATTGTCTGGAACCACAGACTGTTCCTACTGCTTCTGGCAGTTCCCCAATACATGGAATAGGTTATTTTACCCTCCCTGATGTTACCTCAATCCTGGGTATGTTCACATGTCTTATTGCTTATTTTCTGATTTTGCCAACTGTTTCTCAACACAAAGGACTGTTGTATACACTGGATGTGGCTGCAGGCATTAAACAGCAAGTGGGAATTGCAGGCTCCAGAGGGAGCACCTTCCAGGTAGATCCCTTTAGCTGTGGCTGCTATGGAGAAGCAGACCCTACAGAGAGGCTATTTAGTTCAGAGTCCTGGTGTGAGTCACTACATTTCCTCCCATTACCCTTCTAGAAAATCCATTAAGGCGAGTAAAATGAGTTACCCCGCACCGGCACATTCCATATGTCTGTGTGTGAATCTCTGCTTGGAAAAGAATCTCTGATGGCTGAGAGGAAGTACGAGGGGTTGGCAGTCCTGTGAGGTGTGCAGCATGGGGTCCAGCTCCATGGGTAGCCTGGGGGCTGGCCCTACCCTCACCCAACCCTCAGTACTTCTCCCTGAAAAAAATGGGTCTCACATTCCCTACCCAGAATCCTTCTGAGGTCTGTGATAGGGTTGGAGGATGATTTATGGGTGTATTCACCCCTTGGATATTTTTTCCAATCAAAACACAAAAGTCTCATAATAATAACTTCATGTGTAATATTACTAACAGTGACAATTGCTAGACAGGCAATGTAGTGTAATGATGAAGAACATGAACACTGAAGCCAAATCTGTATTCAAATCCGAGGCCTTAATGGTTTCTTAGCTATCACACCAAAAGCACGTACTATAAAACAAAAAGGAAATAAATTGGGTTTCATCAAAATTAAAAATTTTTGTGTGGTAAATAGTACTGTCAAGAAAGTAAAATGTCAACCCACAGAATGGGAAAAATATTTGCAAATCATATATCTGATAAGGGATGTGTATCTCAGATATATAAAGGACTTGTGTAACCCAGTAATAAAAAAATAACCCAACTTAAAAATGGGCAAAGGATCTGAATAGACATTTCTCCAAATGAGATATATGAATGACCTAAGCACATGAAAAGCTGCACAGCATCATTAGGCATTAGGGAAATGGAAATCAAAACCACAATGAGATACTTCACAACCACTAGTAGGCTAGAATAAAAAAGATAGACAATAGCAAGTGTTGACGAGGATGCAGAAAAATTGGATTCATCTTACATTGCTAATGGGATGTAAAGTGGTGCAGCTGTTTTGGAAGAAAGTTTGGAAGTTTCTTAAAATGTTAAACATAGAGTTACCATATGATCTAGGAATTCTACTCCTGGGTATCCACCTAAGAGAAATTAAAACATATATCCATACAAAAATGTACACACATTTCTTTTTATGGCTGAATAATATTCCATTGTATATATGTGCCACATCTTCTTTATCCATTCATCTGTTGATGGACAGTTAGGTTGCTTCCATGTCCTGGCTATTGTAAATAGAGCTGCAATGAACATTTTGGTACATGACTCTTTTTGAATTATGGTTTTCTCAGGGTATATGCCCAGTAGCGGGATTGCGGGGTCGTATGGTAGTTCTAGTTGTAGTTTTTTAAGGAACC
>NC_041234.1:32234252-32238103 GCF_002837175.3 Physeter macrocephalus | reverse complement strand
TATGTATAACTGATTCACTTTGTTGTAAAGGAGAAACTAACACACTATTGTAAAACAGTTATACTCCAATAAAGATGTTTAAAAAAAAAAAACGTACACACAAATGTTCACAGCAGCATTATTCAGAGTAGTCCCAAAGTGGAAACAACCCAAATATCCATCAACTAATGAATGGATGATCAAAATGTGGCATATCCATACAATAAAATATTCAGTAATAAAAAGGGATGATGTACCGATACATGACAAAATGGATGAACTTTGAAAACATGTTACTTGAAAGAAGCCAGTCACAAAAAGACTACATATTGTATGATTTCATTTGTATGAAATGTCCAGAATAGGTAAAACTATGGAGACAGAAAGTAGATTAGTGGTTACCTAGGGCTGGGGTTGGGGGAGGTGGGAGAAGTGGAGGGTGACTGCTAATGGGTTTCTTTTTGGTATGATGAAAATATTCTAAAATTCTATTGTGATGCTTGCACAACTTTGTGAATATACTAAAATTAATTGTCATATTAAATGGGTAAATTTTATTGTATGTGGATTGCATCTCAATAAAGTTTTAAGAAATATTATAAAAATAAAAAATATATGAACTAAGTATTTCTTAATTTGATTCCTTATAATATTTTTAAAAGAAAAACAATTAATTAGTTCCCAGTTACGACTGAGAAAGAAATCCTGCCTTTTCCTAGCTCTCTGTCCTTGGGGAAATCATATTACTTCTCTATGCCTGTTTCTACATCTGTAAAATGGGATAAAAATAATGCCTAACTCATACGGGCAGTGTGAATATTAAATGACATTATATATGTGAAGCGCTTAAAACAGTGCTAGGCATATAGCTCTCTGTACTAGTTATTATTAGTAATAGTAATGGTAAATATATTTTATAACAGTAGTGGTAGATCTTAGTAATGACTATTTACATTATTGCAAATAATGTTTTATTAGGAATGATAATTTATAATATTGGAAATGTATAATATTAGTAGTAATAATTGCATGCCCTCTGGCATCTTTAATTTAACTCATGATTTTGACAAACTCAAAGACATTACAACTATTTAATATACTCATTTGTAATGTTTTTCTTATGGTGATGCTCATACACTAATTTCTAGTGTACAAATCCCCCCACTGAAAAATACCAACATTTTCAAAGACTTCTGAGGACAGCCACCCCCCAAGTGATAATGTTCCTGCTTCTATTTCCAAGTGAGGTCACATTCTGAAATGGTGGGGGTTATGTATCTTTTTGGAGGACACAATTCAACCCATAACAATTCTCCATTATGCAGTCCTCACTGTGGACAAATCCCCATGTTTATAAATCTGTACTGTTGCCAAGAGCAGATGACAAATCCCCAAGCCCTGTGTAAATAATTCCCTTGAAAAGTACCCTCTCTTCATTGTGGCATATCCCCTCTTTCACAAATACCCAGCTGGCAAATACTGTATTAGTTTTCTATCATTGTGTAACAAATTACCACAAACTTAACAGCTTCAAGCAACACCCATTTATGATCTCACAGGTCAGAAGTCCAAGTAAGCTTGACTGGGTTCTCTGCTTAATGGTCTCACAAAACCAAAGTCAAAGTGTTGGCCACACTGGACTCTTCTATGGAGGCTCTTAGGAAAAATCCATTTCAATCTTATTCATGTTATTGGCACATCTTAGTTCCTTGCAGTTGTAGTACTGAAGTTCCCATTTCTTTGTTGGCTGTCGGCCAGTGGTGGTTGCTCTCTGCTTCTAAAGGCCAACTGCATGCCTCACAATGTGGGCCTCTTTGTCTTCAAAGTCAATTAGGACGTGCCAAATGCTTCTCATGCTTCCAATTTCTCCAGCATCCTCTTTTGTCACCAGCAGGAGAAAACTGCATTTCTGAAGGGCTAAGGTACTTAACTAGATTAGGCTCACCTGGATAATCTCCCTATTTTAAGGCAAACTGATTAGTAACCTTAATTACATTTGCAATTAATTTGCTACATAATGTAATATAATCATGGAATTATATCTCATCACATTCACAGGTTACATACACAATCAAGAGGAGATGTTTATATAAGGCCTCCTGCAATCACTTTTGCACTATCTTCGTATTCACAAATATTCCACTGGCATATCTCCATTGACAATCCCCATTGGCAAATCTCCCTTCTCATAAATATCTACTCACTGGAAAATCTTTCATTCCTTAACATGTTGGGGAAAAATATCACCCCATTCCAAAAAAAAAAACCCTTAAAATATCTCCACTCATGACCCCTCTTGACAAATCTCACTGAGAAATAAAAACTATTGACATATCACCAGTCTGCCACTGAAAAATCTTATGCATAAACACCCACTGGCATCTTTCTTATTTATAACCCCTGTTGAAAAATCTCTTTTTATAAATAACCTCCATAATACATACTCCATTGTTGTTTGTCCATTGAAAAGTCTTTATAAACACCCAGCTGATGGTGTAACTTATTTATAACCTTTGATGACAATGTGCCTTGTTTTTAAACACTTGACTATTGGCATATATCCTATTGCCCAGCTCATTTAAAAAATATACCCATTATAAATACCCTTGTTGACATATACCCCATTGACAATATCTGTTGTATGTCTCTCCATTCATATACACCTATCAATGTATCCCTAAGTGATAGCTCCACATTTACCAGGATCTATATTCATAAAAAGCTCTCCCCCTCAACCAGGTATAACTCTATTTTTGATCACTGGTGACAAATCTCTTTATTCTTAAGTACTCACCAAAGTCATATCACTCATTGACAACCCAATATACAAATCTTCTGATGTGCAAATACCTGCCCATTGGAATTTTTTTACATTAAAAATCCCAGTTGAACATAAATTTTCACCTACTGGAGAATATCTCATTGACAGCCTACATTGACATATCTCCCCTTTCTTAAATACTTCTCAATATATCCCACACTGATGAGTACTTAATAGATAAAAGTTCCTTATTTTTAGATACAGGTTCATTGGCATACTTGTCTCAAACCCAGGTTACAATATTCCTCATTCATAAAAATCACACCAACTGAAATATATCTCTTACTGATGATCTCCATGGACAAATCTCCACATTTATAAATTCCTGCCTGTGACTTCTTCTAGCCAAGATGGAGTCCCAGGGCCTGGATTTACCCTCATGCCAGGAACAAACAGAACAAAAACCAGACAAAGTACACTGAGAAAAAAAAAAAAGGTTTTCAAGACACCGGATATTAGGCAATGAAGAACAGTGATCCCTGAGGAAAGGGAAACAAATGAAGTGAGTCATATGATTTGTCCAACATACTTCCTCAAGAGAGTTCCCAGGGTACTGCACAGAGAGGGGAAACTGAGGAAGAGACTGGTGAATTCCCTGAGTTGAGAAGGAACTGAGAGTCTAAGAACAAGGCAGCTAGAATATGTAGGACACACCACCAAAGTGGAGAAAACTGCACAGAGAGAAGATCCGGGTGATCTGCCTAGGGTCCTCCTTGAGTATTCAGTTGAGTATCAATCAGCACATGTATGTGAGGAAACTGAGGCCAGGGAGAGAACCATCTGAAAGGATAGGAGGAAATGGTGTCGGATGCTCACACAGGGCTGGGAATAGTGCTTGTTCTCAATAGCTAGACTGGAAAAATAGGGCATTGGGTAGAGAATTCAAGAAGCTATTGCCTCAGTAGCAGAGATTAATTAGCCCTAGGCTGACCACTGCTCCAGATACACCTAAAAAGTTATATTAGCAAGATGTGCATGGCTTCCCTGGTGGCGCAGTGGTTGAGAGTCCGCCTGCCAATGCAGGGGACACGGGTTCGTGCCCCGGTCCAGG
>NC_041234.1:32192338-32234213 GCF_002837175.3 Physeter macrocephalus | reverse complement strand
TGAGCCATGGCCGCTGAGCCTGCGCGTCTGGAGCCTGTGCTCCACAACGGAAAGGCCGCAACAGTGAGAGGCCAGCGTACCGCAAAAAAAAAAAAAAAAAAAAAAAAAAAAAAAGATGTGCAAGGATCAAACTCCTTCTAAGTAACTTAGCTGTGTCCCAGAACAAAACTCCAGATGACTTATAGAAATGCATAAATGTCCAGTACCCAACAAAATAGAATTCACAATGTCTGGCATTCAATCAAATATTACCAGGCATGAAAAGAGTTAAGAAAATAGGAAAAGTAATGAGAATAATCAAGCAATCAACCAACCCAGAAGTGACACAGAGGTTAGAATTAACAGACAAGGATATTTTAAAAGTTATTGTAGGGCTTCCCTGGTGGCGCAGTGGTTGAGAGTTCGCCTACAGATGCAGGGGACACGGGTTCGTGCCCCGGTCTGGGAAGATCCCACATGCTGCGCAGCAGCTAGGCCCATGAGCCATGGCCGCTGAGCCTGCGCGTCTGGAGCCTGTGCTCCGCAACGCGAGAGGCCACAACAGTGAGAGGACCGCGTACTGCAAAAAAAAAAAAAAGTTATTGTAAATGTATTCCACATGCTCAGAAAGTAAGTAGAGACTTCAGAAATATTTTTAAATTTTATTTATTTATTTATTTTTGCCTGAGTTGGGGCTTTGTTGCTGCGCGCAGGCTTTCTCTAGTCGCGGTGAGTAGGGGCTACTCCTTGCGGTGTGCGGGCTTCGCATTGTGGTGGCTTCTCTTGTCACAGAGCATGGGCCCTAGGGCACGTGGGCTTCAGTAGTTGTGGCACACAGGCTCAGTAGTTGTGGCTTGCAGGCTCTAGAGCGCAGGCTCAGTAGTTGTGGCGCACAGGCTTAGTTGCTCCGTGGCATGTGGGATCTTCCTGGACCAGGGCTCAAACTTGTGTCCCCTGCGTTGGTAGGTGGATTCTTAACCACTGCACCACCAGGGAAGCCCGGGAAATATT
The DNA here is from genome assembly GCF_002837175.3 of Physeter macrocephalus. Taxonomy (NCBI): domain Eukaryota; kingdom Metazoa; phylum Chordata; class Mammalia; order Artiodactyla; family Physeteridae; genus Physeter; species Physeter macrocephalus. Next base: position 32,233,223 of record NC_041234.1, on the reverse strand, counting down.
TTAAAAGACCCAATTACACGATTTCCACTTCTGGGAGAATGGAGCAGATGAACATTTCCCTATTCCTCTTGCTAAGTACAATAAAAAATTTTGGAAATGATATTTATAAAACAAACATAAGCTGACTCAGAAAGGTGGAGTGAAGGAGGCAAGCTGGCTAAGGACCTCAGGACCCAAAAGAAAAGAGCACATTGGGGGTTCCCTGGTGGCCTAGTTGTTAGGACTTGGTGTTTCACTGTCATGGCCTGGGTTCAATCCCTGGTCAGGGAATTGAGATCCCACAGCTGTGTGGCACGGGGTGGGGGGGCGGTGAAGAACATTGGTTCCATGGGTTTTCTTTTTGCCTCATGTATCTGACAATAGTGGAGAACCTGACAACCTAGAAATGCCAATGGGCCCAGACAAGAAAAAAGACCCTACAAAAACCAGTTCTGTCTAGTAAAAGAACCAGGGAATGGGCAGCTTAACAATATGGTAAACTTTCAGAAAATAGTTGCTTTACTGCATCCCAACAGTATAGAAAAAAATGTGGCCCAACTCCCATCCATGCTAATAATTGCCAAGTGAAAAGCTTATATTTTCACCCTGAACAGACTGTAAAAGTCATGCCAAACCCCTGTTGAAGTTGTGTAAGAAAAAAATCGACTATGAAGCCAGGACTTTTGTCCCCACTGGGTGATAATGAGCCCTCACCTATATGATGTCAGTGGAAACCATACAAGGAGCCTAGACTTCCTTTCTCACATATCAGCATCAAGGCTGATATGTGAGAAAGACCTCCCTTTTCCCCTAGGGTGGTGTCATTGGAGGCCATGTGGAAAACAGTAGGGAGGCACTGCTACCCCTTCCAGCCAGGGAAATAGTGAAGTCCTACTTGGTTGTGGAACTACCTGTCTTGCCCAGCAGTAGCAAGGAGCCTCCCAACTCTGTTATTAACAGAGGCTGAGTGGGGAAACTAGACTTCTCCCCATAGCTGGCATTAACAAACTGGCACCCTCCACTCCTTTTCCCTGCTGGAGTGGTGTCAGAAAAAGCCAGCTTAGAAAGAAGGTTTAGGGAATTCCCTGGTGGTCCAGTGGTTAGGACTCAGCACCTTTACTGCCATGGGCCTGGGTTCAATCCCTGGTTGGAGAACTAAGATCCCACAAGCCCTGTGGTGCGGCCATAAATAAGAACCAGGATCTTACAACATAATATCGAAAAAGTTCATCTTTCTTTGTTTTTTTTTGGCTGTGCAGCTTGTGGGATTTTAGTTCCCTGACCAGGGGTTCAACCCAGGCCATGGCAGGGAGAAAGTAAAGTCCTAACCACTGGGCCACCAGGGAATTCCATGAAAATGTTCATCTTTCAATTGAAAATCACTTGTCACATCAAGAATCAGGAATACATGTGAATACCAAGATGACAGAGATGTTAGAATTATCTGACAAAGATTTTAAAGTAGCCATAATAAAAATGCTTCAATGATCAATTATGAACACACTTGAAACAGATGACAAAATAGAGTCACAGAAAAGAAATAGGTCTCAGCAAAGATATAGAAGATATAAATAAAAACCAAATGGAAATTTAGAACTGAAAAATAGAATAACCATAATAAAAAACTCAAAAGATGAGCTCAGTGGAGAAACAGATGAAGAAATCAATGAGTTGGAAGATAGAAGAACAGAAATTACCCAGTTTGAACAACAGAGAGAAAATAAAATTTTAAAATGAATGGGGGACTTCCCTGGTGGAGCAGTGGTTAAGACTCCACACTCTCAATGCAAGGGGCCCGTGTTCTATCTCTGGTCAGGGAACTAGATCCCACATGCATGCACAACCAAGAGTTTGCATGCCACAACTAAGGAGCCTGCATGCCACAACTAAGGAGTCCACCTGCTGCAACTAAGATCTGGTGCAACCAAATAAATAAAGAAACAAATATTTTTTTAAAAATGAATGGATCCTCAGGGACTTGTGGGATTATAACAAAATATTTAATAGTCCTGGAGGAGAGGAGAAATAGGGCATGACTGAAGAACTACTCAAAGAAATAATTGCTGAAGACTTCCTAAATTTGGTAAAAGACAAACCTACAGATTCAAGAAGCTGAGTGTTTATCTGGGAATGTGTTTATTCTTCCTTCATTTTTAAAAGATATTTTTGCTGGATATGAGATTCTTGGTTGGTAGGTTTTTTCTTTCAGTATTTGGATATGTCATTCCATTGCCTTCTGACCTCTGTTGTTTTTGAAGAGAAGTCAGTTGTGAATGTTATTGGGGTTCTCTTCTATATGATGAGTCATTTTTCTCTTGCTGCTTTCAAGATTTTCTCTTTGTAGTTGCCCTTCTGCATGTTTATTATGATGTGTCTGGGTAATGATCTTTTTGAATTTATCCTGCTTGGAGTTTGTTGAGCTCTTGGATGTGTAGATTAATGTTTTTCAGCAAATTGGGAGAGGCTACAAATGGGTCCTGACAGGAATAGACACTCTGAACTGAGCTGTGCATACCTGGAGGGAGATGCAAATGCTCAGAGTACTATAAAATGACCAGAACAGAAAATATTGTACCAATTTGGACCACCGAGTTACATTCCTCAGACCAAGGAACACACTTTACAACTGTATTAGTCTGCTTGGGCTACCATAACAAGATACCACAGACTGGGTGACTTAAACAACAGAAATTTATTTCCTCACAGTCTGGAGACTGAGAGTCCAAAATCAAGCTGCCAGTAGGGTTGGTTTCTGGTGAGACCTCTCTTCCCAATTTATAGATGACCACCTTCTCACTGTGTCCTCACATGGCATTTTCTCTGTGCATGTACACCACTGGTGTTGCTTCCTCTTTTTATAAGGACATTAGTCCTTTTGGATTAGGGCTCTACCCTTATGACCTCATTTAACTTTAATTACCTCCTCGAAGGACCCATCTCCAAATATAACCACATTGAGGGTTAGGGCTTCTAAATATAAATTTTGAGGGAACACAATTCAGTCCACAATAACAATCTATAGTGACCAACAATGAGCAAAGAGGTATCCTAGGAGTAGTGCTTTGATAGAGACTTAGAAGAGGCAACTGAAATATTTGTTGTCTAAAACTGGGGGAGATAAGGGCATGCAGGGCTGACTTACACGTCTTCACAGTGTGTGCTCACACTCAACATGAGGGTGGCCAAGAGAGGTTCTCCAATAGATAGATTCCTTCACTTTTCAGAAGAATCTGGGGAAGAGGAGGTGGGAGAAGATGCTGGTATGACTATACAGTTTCCCCCCACAACACTTCAATGTTCTTTTATTCCTACCTGATTCAGTGGTCCCAGGACCAGGGCTGCAATTGCAGGGGCCAGAAGCAAGGATGATTCCTAGGCAAGAAACTTTAATTGTACTTTCAAACTTTTGCATCAGAATTCCTAAAGGCATAACGTGATTGATAGACTGTGCCTTCACCCAACTTGGCAAACTTGGGGTTGACAGTGAATACAGCTGTATTACCTAGTGGTTGAGATAGACCACTAGTTCTGTACTTGTGATGATACCCTATATAAATGGGAGTGGACTGAAGGGGAAGCATTTGCTAGACTGGTATTGCTGCTGGCAATCTGGACCAGCACAGTGGCTGAACCTATTGTCCCTTCCAAAGGTGGTAAAGTTTGGGTCAAATTCAATGATAAATGGAGAGAAGAAGGAATATAGCTGAGAGTAAAAGAATGAATAAATAGGTTATGCAACAAGGGAAATCCATTACATTGGTGCCCAAAAGGCTTAGAGTAAGAGGTGATATTGTCTCTTAACTCAATTAAACCAAATGCCAGAAAGAATGAAGCCATATGCTGCCAAGACTACTCCTACTTTTGGAACCTGAGAAGGTCAAATAGAAGTCTACAAACCTGAGTGATATTGTTCTGGGAGATGAATGTGCCAGTATCTTTTGAGTATTTTATTTTGGAAAGAACACGTAACAAGACATCTACTCTCTTGGCAAATTTTAAATGTACAGTATATTATGTTGACTATAGGTACGGTGTTGTATGCAGATTACATCTACTACCATGTTATAGTATGGTGTAACACTGCCACTGTTGCTAAGACTATATTTATATTGATGGTCAAATACATGGGGAAATTGAGTTAAAGACTTCTCAGGATATAACACTGATGGCAAATGACTAGCTTGAGGAAGAATTGGATTTAGCTAACCATCAGCTAATCTCTATGCTAAATAGTTCCACACAAGTTTATCATAAGGTATAAATAGAGGTAGATCAGAGAGGAAGAGTAATCAAATTGGTATAAAAATATGAAAATGCATGTAATGGCTTTACAGGATGGATTTGAATTATTGAAACTGAGGGTGAACCCTTGAACTTGCAATTGGTGTCAGAAGTGAGGGCAGTCTTGTGTGGGGACTGTTCCAACTTCTGCCCAAGATAAGCATACAAACATCAACTGCTTTTCTATATACTAGTAATTAACAATAAGTAATTTAAACGAAAAATGAATACTACACAATAAAGTGGAAATAACACCAAATAAAATAGCATCAAAATGTGAAATAGTTAGGGAATAATTTGTCAGATGTGAAAGACCTGTATACTGAAAATTACAAAATATTGTTGAGAGAAATTAAACGGAGAGATATACCTTATTTATAGGTCAGAAAACTCAATATTGTTAACATTTCAATTCTCCCTAAATTGATCTATAGATTCAAACCAACCTCAATAAAAATCACAGCAGATTTTTTTGTTGTTGAAATGAACAAACTTATTCTACAATTTATATGGAAATGTAAAGGACGTAGAATAGCCAAAACAACTCTGAAAAAGAAACAATTTTATTGAGGTATAATTTAGGATCCATATTTAAATTGTACAGTTCAATGACCTTTTTTAAAAAAACAAAAGTTTATTCTTAAATGTACAACAGGCCCCAAGACACCACTTCATTCTAGATATGGGTGGCAACAGATGTTATGGCAGGGAACCCAGATGTTTAAACAGGAATGGAATTAAGGATCACCTCAATGACCTTTATTAAATTTACCTAGTTGTGCAACCATCATCACAATCAAGTTCTATAACATTTTAATCACCCCAATAAGATTCCTTGTACTAATTAACAGTTAATGACGATTCCCATTCTCACACCCAGACAACCACTAATCTACAGATCTCTGTAAATTTTACTTTTGCGGACATTTCATATAAACACAATAGGCAAATACAATACTAGATCCTTTGTGTCTCACTTCTTTCACTTAGCATATTTTTGAAGTTCATCCACAGTTGAACAGTTCATGCTGTAGTATTTATTAGTATTTGTTCTTTTTTATTGCTGAATATACCACATTTTGTTTATCTACTTGCTGGTTGATGGACATTTGGATTGTCTCCACTTTTTGTCTTGTATGAATAATGCTGTTATGAATATTTGAGTATAAGTGTTTGCATGAAAACATTACATATCTTTTGGGTAGATAATATGAATGGCAGTACTGGGTCCTCTAGTAAATTTATGATCAACTTTTTAAGAAACTGCCAAATTTCTCCAAAATGGCTATACCATTTTAATGCAGTCATATCAGAAATGTAGGAAAGTTCCTGATTCTCCATATCCTTGCCAACATTTGTTATAATTGTTTTTTTAAATTTTAGCAGTTTTAGTACATATAAAGTGGTATTTCATTGTGGTTTTAGTTAGAAATTCTCTAATGACTAATGATGTTGGGCATCTCTTCATGTGCTTATTTGTGTATATTTTTTGGTGAAATATCTCTTCAAATCTTCAGCCTAATTTTAAACTGGGTTGCTTGTCCTCTTTTTATTGAGTTGTAAGTGTTCTGTATATATTCTGGATACAAGTCCTTTATCAGGTAAATGATTTACAAGTGTTTTCTCCCTGTCTGTGCTTTGTCTTTTCATTTTCTTAATGGTACCTTTTGAAGTTTAAACATTTTTCATTTTGATGAAGTCTAACTTATCATTTTTTCTTTATGGATCATGCTCTTGGTGCCTTACTTAAGAATTCCTTGCCTAGCACAAGGTCACAGAGATTTTTCTCCTATGTTTTTTGCTAAAACTTTTATAGTTTTAGCTTTTATATTTACATATCTGATCCATTTCTTTGTTAAGTTTTAGTATGGTGTGAAGTAAGATTTAAATTCATCTTTTTGCATGTGGATATGAAATTATTCTTGCACCAAATGTTGAAAAGACTTTTCTTTCCCCAATGAATTGCCTTCACACTTTTGTAAAAAATATTTTTACCGTAAGTATCAGGGTTTATTCCTAGACTCTCTGTTCTGTTCCATTGATCTATGTCTCTATCCCCATGCCCGTACCATACTGTCTTGATTACTGCAGTTCTATAGTTTTGAAATTGGGAGGTTACTGTCCTTCCACTTTGCTTTTTGGCAAATTCCTGTTTGCTAATCTTGGTCTTTTCTATTTCTATATAAATATTACGATTAGCTTATCAATTTCTGGGGAACAAAGTCTGCTGGAAATTTGATAAAGTTGTATTGAATTTTTAGATCATGTGATTTTTCTTCTTTACCTTGTATATATAATATGGTAAATTGCGTTGACTGATTTTTGAATGTTGAAGCAGCCTTATATCACTGGAATAAACCCCACTTGGTCATGATGCATAAACCTTTTATATGTTGCTGGATTCATTTTGCTAATATTTTGTTGAAGATTTTTACATCTATGTTCATGAGGAATGTTGGTCTGTAGTTTTATTTTCTTGTGGTGTGTTTGTATGGCTTAAGTATCAGGGTGATACTGGCCTCATAGAGTTGGGGAGTGTTCCTTCCTCCTCTATTTTCTGAAAGATTTTGTGGAGTGTTGGCATTATTTCTCCTCAAATGTTTAATGCAATTAACCAGTTAAACCATCAAGCTTTGGGCATTTTTGTGTGGAAAGATTTAAAGTTACTAATTGCTTACTATTGCTGGTGAGATGTAAAATGGTACAGTCACATGAGAGCCATGCCTGGGTTTCAGATCTGAGATATCAGTCAACTGTCTTGGGAAGATGGTGGGATTGCAGGATAAGGAAATAAAAATCAAATCACACTGAGATATCACTATACATCCACCATAATGGCTACAGTAAAAATGATGGAAAATACCAAGTGTTGACAAGGATGTGGAGCAAATAGAACTCATATACTGTGCTGGTGGGAGTGTACATTGGCGAAGCCACTTTGGAAAAGTAGTTTTATAAACTAGCTGAGAATGGACACCATATAGCCTGGCAGTTCAACTCCTAGATATATACCTAACAGAAGTTCATAAATATGTTCACCAATAGATAGGTACTAAAGTATTTATAGTAGCACTATTCCCAATAGCCCCAAGCTGCAAACAACACAAATGTCCATTAACAATAGAATGGATAAATATATTGTACAGTAGTCACAGAATGGAATATAACATGACAATAAGAATGAATTATCCATAACTGCATTTAACAATATGGACGAATATCATATTTACAATGTGAATGAAAGAAGATAGACACTTAAAGAGTATATTACCAAAATATGAAATATAATTGTTTGACTCAATTTATATAAAATACCGAGCAGACAAAGCTATTTAAGTCAGGGTAGTGTTTACCTGGTGGGGTAGGTGGACAGTAAGGCCTGGAAGGGAGCACAGGGAGTTTTTCTGGGGTGCTGGTCATGTTCTGTTTCTTGATCAGTGTTCAGTTTGTGAGAACTCATTAAGCTTTATGCTTATGATATATGCATTTTCTGTATGCATTATACTTTAATAAAAAGGTTTAAAAACCAAATAAAATTACATGCTAGAAAGAAAGCCCCTTTCTTATGAGTATTGCAAAAACATTTAATTGAAATCAAGAAAGTGTTTATATATCAGTGCTTTAAAAAAAGCAGTGTTCTTTCTAGAGAAGTCTTCCAGTTATTCAACTATAATAAACTATAATCATATCTTAGGCTAAAAAACTACAATGCAACATGACTTTATCCCATAGCAATCTACACAAAATTACTCTTAATATGCATGTAGAAAATGAATATATCAAATTAACTAAATTGGAAGAAAAACCACCAAAGTTTTATGTATTGAAATCCAATTTCTTTTATTTATTTATTTATTTTTTTTTTTGCATTACACAGGCCTCTCACTGTTGTGGCCTCTCCCGTTGCAGAGCACAGGCTCCGGACGCGCAGGCTCAGCGGCCATGGCTCACGCGCCTAGCCGCTGCATGGCATGTGGGATCTTCCCAGACCGGGGCATGAACCCGTGTCCCCTGCATCGGCAGGCGGACTCTCAGCCACTGCGCCACCAGGGAAGCCCTGAAATCCAATTTCTTAACCATTGTTTTTCAAACAGAAATCCCAAAGAAAGCAGAAGCTTCAGTGGATGAGATGGGAAGTCCAGAGTGCTGTGGCTCAGTTTCATTGTCTTAGGGTCAGTTACTAAGGGGATAGGAAGTTTATGGTCTGCAGCTTACATAAATGATTGATAGCTTTTGGGGTACAGGTTAGAAGGTATGCCTACCATTTTCGAGTGCGAATCACCTGCTGCCACAGCATAGAATTAATGAGGGAAAATTTTCCACCTTTAGGTGTGTGTAACATTTAATAACTCTATTCCTGTAACATAGGCTAGAGCTATGCTTAATTTGCCAATGCATAAAGTCAGACTTTAAGTTTAAAAATTCTATTTAATTTTTAAAAAATATACCATGGTGACTTCTCAAAGGGAAGAGAAAGAACAGTTCCTTAGGACAATATTTTCTGTCTTAAATGTCAATGATAACAAAAACTTCTGGCTTCTACTCATAGATCTATTATACATTCCCAAATTGGTTTTTGCCTGTACTTCAGTGCCCCAGAGGTGTTAGAACAATGAATACTCTTCTCCCCACCCTAGAAATTTGAAAAAAAATATTGGCCAGTATTGAGGACTTTTACATCCCAAGGTATGAAGGACAAATCAGTGCTGAATTTATAAAGCCCTTTATCCAAAAAGTGAAACACAGGAGATTACAAGTCATCTCCTGGGGTCTCTATTTCTACCATTTGCAGGAGATTGAGAGTACCTGTGTGAATCATAAAACCAAACAGGGCTATTGCTCAAATGCTTTATCTAAGTGTCTCCCTATGCATATAATTGCATATCAACTTGTATTCCACCTGACTGAAGGATACTTGGCTTTGTTTGCCTTCTGTTCACTTAGGCTGTTTGTAGTCTGTCATATCTACTCCCCTTGCACAATGATTGATGCATCAGGCACTCCTCGTCTCTCCACTATGAGACAGCTGATGCATATCCAGTTGTGATTTCCAGCTGAAGGCATTTTCAGTCACTGGCTTTATAGAGTTTTTCTCCACTATGAGTTTTCTGGTGTTTAATGAGATTTGACCTGTCAGTGAAGGCCTTCTGACATTCTGTACAAGCATAAGGTTTCTTCCCTGTATGAATTATCTGATGCAAACTTAGTGTTGCTTTCTGGATGAAAGCTTTCCCACATTTACTGCATTCATAGTGTCTCTCTCCAGTATGAGATTTCTGATGGATAGTGAGGCGTGACTTCCAGGTGAAGGCTTTTCCACAGTCACTGCATTTATAGGGTTTCTCTCTAGTATGGATTTTCTGGTGTGTTATGAGATTTGACCTGTCAGTGAAGGCCTTTCCACATTCAGCACATATATTGGGTTTCTCTCCTGTGTGAATTTTCTGATGCACCCGGAGTTGTGACTTCTTCGTGAAGCATTTCCCACAGTCACTGCATTCATAAGGCTTCTCTCCAGTATGAATTCTATGATGTGCAATGAAGTGTGATTTCTGGATGAAGGCCTTCCCACATTCAGGACAAGCATAGGGTTTCTCTCCTGTATGGATTCTCTGATGCACACTGAGTGTTGATTTCTGGATAAAGGCTTTCCCACATTCATTGCATTCATAGTGTCTCTCTCCAATATGAGATTTCTGATGTATTTTGAGGCGTGACTTCCATATGAAGGCCTTTCCACAGCCATTGCATTTATAGGGTTTCTCTCCAGTATGAGTTTTCTGGTGTTTAATGAGATTTGACTGATCGCTGAAAGCCTTTCCACATTCGGCACACATATACGGTTTCTCTCCAGTATGAGTTTTCTGATGTGTAGTGAGATTTGTCCTATGAGTAAAGACCTTTCCACATTCTGTACATATATAAGGTTTTTCTCCTGTATGAATTCTTTGATGCACATGGAGTTGTGATTTCTTAATGAACGATTTCCCACAGTCACTGCATTCATAAGGTTTTTCTCCAGTATGAATTCTCTGATGTGTATTGAAATGGGATTTCTGGATGAAGGCCTTCCCACATTCATTGCACACATAAGGTTTCTCTCCTGTGTGAATTCTTTGATGCATCCTGAGTGCTGATTTTCTTGTGAAGGCTTTCCCGCATTCACTGCATGCATAGTGTTTCTCTCCAGTATGAGTTTTCTGATGTATATTGAGGTCAGAATTCTGGGAGAAGCCTCTTCCACATTCACTGCATTCATAAGGTTTTTCTCCTGTATGAATTCTCATATGTCTAAAGAGATATGATCTGTGGAAAAAGGCTTTTCCACATTCACTGCATTTATAGGGTTTCTGCCCAGTATGAATTTTCTGATGTGTAATGAGGTTTGACCTGAGTGTAAAGGCCTTCCCACATTGAGTACATATAAAAGGTTTCTCTCTTGTGTAAACACTTTGAGGTACCTCAGTTTGCGGCTTCTGAGTGAAGACATTCTCACGCTTGTTGCATTCATGGGATTTTTCTCCAGCATGAATTCTCTGATGCTCAAAAAGATGTGACTTTTGGGTGAATGTCTGTACGTATTGGGTACACACATAAAGTTTCTCTTCAGTATGAATTTTCTGATGGTGGGTGAGAACTTGTTTGTGGCCAAGATGTTTTTCACATTGATTAAGTTCACAGGAGTTTGCTCCTGTATTAGCATTCTCATTCTTAGTAGAGGAAGAGCTATGGGCAAAATTGTTACCATTTCTAAAAATCTTATCAAAGTTCTTTGTTGCATTGCTTTTATTATGATTATGTAAGTTTAAAGTATGCTTCAAACTCTTTCCAAATGTGTCATAGTTATGGAGTCTTTTAATGGAAGGAACAAGCCTGGTACTCACGTGAATTATTTTTTCAATGTTTTCACATTCATAGCCCCTCTCCTTAATCAATACTTTCACATGACTTAAAGGGTTATTTTGGTTTTCTTGATATCTCTCTAGCCGGTCATTATCTTGCCACAGTTCTTCTAAAATGGAACACAATGAATCTTTTCCTATGGACTGACCAAATTTCTCACAGTGTAATGAAACTTCTTCAGAAATTCTCTGTTGTTGGGTTTGCCCATTATCCTCATCTAAAAATAAAGAGAAAAAAATGAAAATGACTCCAGAACAATTATCAGAGAATAGAGGGTACATGGAGTTTGGTCAGGATGAACAGAGAAATGGAAGAGTCCTTATGACAATAATGAAAGTAGTAATAATGTAGTAATATGAAATTCTAGAACACTTACTCTCTGCAAAACAATTATATACCATTTATGATGCACCAGGCACTTCCAAGTGCTTTACACAAGTAGCTCATTTAATCTTCACGAAACCCTAAGAGGTAGCTATCATTATCAATCATGTTTCATAGATGAGAAAACAGAAGCACAGAGAAGTTATGTAACTTGCTGAAGATCAAATAGGTAAATAAATAAGAGATGGGATTTGAACCTGGGAATCCATATCCACTATGTAGGAAGTCAGGACAGTGAGTAGAGTAACCAGAAGAAGAAACTGAAGTCTGTTAAAGGTAAGCCTGCATGGAAGAAATATTTCAGAATGTATGCCCTTATTACATATTAGGTCTAAAACATTAATAATCTCTCTGCTTCCTCTTGCTTTTCCCTCTGAACCATTACGAGCATCTACATTAAATTTATAGTCCTCAAATACCAATTCCTCTATATCTCTAGGAAAAATATATGCTTTCAACAAGTGTCAAATAGGAGAGGGCAAACCATCTATGGCAGAGACTGCAAACCATCCACCAAAATCTATTCACCTCTTCTTTTATAGTAATAGAATATAGCTGGGCATTATGTTTACCAGTCTCACTTTGTCCTCACCAGTGGAATATGAGCAGAAGTGATATGTACCACTCCTAGGCCAGGCTTTAAGACAGTGGGCAAATCTCCCCCATTCCCCCTTCCCCAGCCCAGAGGACTCAACAATGACCCAACATCAACCACCCAGCTGACAAAAATACTCTAGGAGATGGCAGAGCAATAACTTGGAACATGGTCCTTGAATGACCCAACAAGATCAGAGTTGATCTGTTGAATGCACCCATTCACCTGAGAATGCTTATGTAAGAGAGAATACAGTTATATTAAGCTTGTTGCTTTGCTCCTCTGTGCATATTCAAAAGGTATTGTCCTTGATATCAGCTCTAATTTTAGTACACCTCTAGGGAGGTTATATCTGTTATGAATGTATAAAGCAGACACAGTACCACTCATATTGATACTAAATTTGGCACAGTTTTGTGTTATAACAGAGAGAATTAACACACAAAGCCTGAAATTATTAACATTTCATGCAATTATTTTCCCTTTCCAAATATAATCTATGGTCTTTTGAATTCCTCTGATCAGATATTTGAAGGATCCTTCTGAAAGAGAGAAAAATATCCTCCTCTGCCTATCATCTCCCCAAATTCAATAAATTTAAGTTTACTAAATATTTTCCATGCTTGGCTCAGAAAACTGAAGAATAAGTGTTACAGTTATCAATTTTTTGCCTTTCAACCCCCAATTCACCCTTCCTTGCCCGCTCTACATAAATGGATCTGACTCTTTTTTCCTTTGCCATCTGGCATGATGTTGAACCTTGCCAATACAGGGCGATGGGGAAACACTGGAGGAAGGGGTTTTGCTTCCTGGTTCTAGTGAGCTCACTCAGCAGGCTCCTCCAGCAAGGGAAGCTTGTCTATTACCAGGCTTCAGCAGTGTGGTGGCTTCAGCAGCATCTGGCTCCTAATGCACAGGCAGCTTCTCAGGCACCCAGATCTTGCAGTGCAGGTCATTTCTTTAGCACCCAGCTCCTGCGACTCATATGGCTTCCCAAGCACCCAGCTGCTGCAGTGCAGTGCAGCCAGCAGCACCCAGCACCCAGCAGTTTACCCTGGCACCCCTCTCAGATGGCTTGTAGTGGAATATTTCCAATGAGACACTTCCCTATGATCAGCTTTTTCTGGAACCGCAGAGAGTAGATTTCCAGTAAGTTCAACCAGTGTGGCACGACAGCTGCCATGCCATGAGCCATGGATATGCCCTCCCTATAAGGTCTGGATTCATCCCTGGGAAGCAGGGGAGGCACTTCCTTGGGTGTTCCTTCACAGCCTTAGAGATACCCTCCCACACTAATTTGCTATTCCTTTATTCTTTAGAGTTCTCTTTACTTTTACATGTTACCTCAATCCCACAATAGCTAATAATTATTTTTTAAAAAAAATATTTATTTATTTATTTTTGGCTGCATTGGGTCTTCGTTGCTGCACGTGGGCTTTCTCTAGTTGCAGCAAGCGGGGGCTACTCTTCATTGCGATGCGTGGGCTTCTCATTGCAGTGGCACTAATAATTCTTTGTTAAACTTTCCATGTTCAAATTAGTATATGGTTTCTCTCTCTTGATTAGGTCCCAAGTTATACAATAAGAAACAGGCTCTTTTTTTTTCAGTGTAAGAATGGATCTTTTTAAAAATTCTTTTCCATTATGGTTTATCACAGGATATTGAATATAGTTCCCTGTGCTATACGGTTAGACCTTGTTGTTTATCCATTCTATATATAATAGTTTGCATCTGTTAATCCCAAACTCCCAGTCCACCCCTCCCCCACTTGGCAACCACAAGTATGTTCTCTATGTCTGTGAATCTGAACAATAGGCTCTTAATTCTGGGGGCTTTCTAAAAACTTAGAGGTAAAAAAAGCCTTAGTTACCACATAGTCTAAAATCCTATGTTTTTCTGTGAGTTCCTGTGGGGTGGAGAATGAGGAAAAAGAAAGAGCCATATATTCTGGAGTAATTAAGAGCCATTTCATGAAATAGTGAAATCTGATCACAAGGTGAAAATGTATCATCTAAATAGATAGAGCACAGAATAAAGAGTCAGATAAGGGGAACACTATCAAATATGGCAGACATCAAGAAAACATTAAAAATGCACAGCAAAGGAAACAATCAACAAAATGAAAAGGCAACCTATGGAATGGGAGAAGATATTTACAAATCATATATCTGATAAGGAGTTAATATGCAAAATATATAAAGAACATATACAGCTCAATAGCAAAAAACAATTTAAAAAATGGGCAGAAAATTGAACAGACAGTTTTCCAAAGAAGACATACAAATGGCAAACAGGTACATGAAAAGGTGCTTGATATCAGTAATCCTCAGGGAAATGCAAGTCAAAACCACAACGAGATATCACCTCACACCTGTTAGAATGGCTTTCATCAAAAAGACAAGAGATAACAAATGCTTATGAGGGTGTGGAGAAAAGGGAACACTTGTGTACTGTGGTGGGAGTGTAAATTGGTGCTGCTACTATGGAAAACAGTATGGAGTTTCCTCAAAAAATTCAAAAGAGACCTATCATATGATCCAGCAATTCCACTTCTGGGTATATATCCAAAGGAATTGATTTCAGGATCTCTTACAGATATCTGCACTCCATTGTTAATTGCAGCATTATTCACAATAGCAAGATATGAAAACAACCCGTGTCTGTCCACACTGAATGGATAAAGATGTAGTATATATATACAATGGAATATTATTCAGCCATGAGAAAGAAGGACATTGTGCCATTTGCTACAACTTGTCTGAACGTTGAGGGCATCATGCTAAGTGAAATAAGTCAGAGAAAGACAAATACTGCATGGTATTATCACTTGTATGTGGAATCTAAGAAAGCCAAACTCAGAGAAACAGACAGTAGAGTGGTGGTTCCCGGGGACTGGAGCGTGGAGGGAATGGAGAGCTATTAGTCAAAGGGTACAAACTTCCAGTTATAAGATGAACAAGTTCTGGGAATCTAATGTGCAGCATGGTGACTATAGATAATGATACTGTGTCATATACTTGAATGTTGCCTAGAGAGTAGACCTTAAATATTCTCACCACAAAAAAGAAATGGTAACTATGTGATGGGATGGAGGTGTTGGCTAATGCTATGGTGGTAATCAGTTTGCAATATATAAATTATCAAATCATTTATATATTTGGATTGGAAGAGTTGATAACGTTAAGATGTTAATTCTCTCCAAACTGACTTATAGATTCAATGTAATCACAATCAAAATTCACTTTCATAGAAATTGAAAAATTAACTGTAAAATTCAAATGGATACACAAAGTACTTAGAATAGCCAAAACAATTTGAAAGAGAAGAACAAAGTTGGAGGACTAATATGACATGATTTCAAATTTATTACATAGCTACAGTAATCAAGACAGTGTGGGAATGGTATAAAGATACATGCATAGATCAATGGAACAGAATGAAGAGTCCAGAAAGAGACCCACATACATATGACAACTGATCTTCAATAAAGGTGCAAAGGCAATTCAGTTGAGAGGAGGATAGCTTTTTTAAAAAAATAAATGATGCTGAAATAATTGGATAGCCATGTGCAAAAACGAACAAACACAAAACTCTGATCCATACTTTAAATCACATACAAAAATTAATGCAAAATGCATCACAGAACTAAATGTAAGACCTAATTTTGGGGGGGACCTTGGATTAGGTAGAGATTTCTTAGATACAACACCAAAAGCACAATCCATAAAATAAGAAAAAAGATAAATTAGACTTTGTCAAAATTTTAAATGCCTTGTGAAAGACACTGATAAGCAAATAAAAAAATTCGCAAAACACATATCTGATAAATAACTTGTGTCCATAATATATAATGAACTTTCAAAACTCAACAATAAGAAAACAATGTTCCCTATAGAAAGCTGGGCAAAAGATTTGTACAAACACTTCACCAAAGAAGATATATAGATGTCAAATATTAGCTATTATGGAAATGCCAATTAAAATCACAGTAAGACACAACTATCTTACTATTAGAATGGCTAAAAGTTTTTAAAATGGACAATTCCAAGTGCTGGTGAGAATGCAGATCAACTGGAACTCTCATACATAGCTGGTTAGAATTTAAAATTGTATAGCCACTTTGGAAAAGTTTGGCAGTTTCTAATAAAGTTAAACATATACTTACCATACAGCCCAGCAATCTGACTCCTAGGTATTTACCCAAGTGAATGAAATCTTATCATCACACAAAATATGGAAACAAATATATAAACATAGCACCTTTATTCATAAACACCAAAACTGGAAACCATCCAAATATCCTTCAGCTGATGAATGGATAAACTGTGATACATCCATACTATGGAATACTACTCAGCAATAAAAAAGGGACAAACTATGGAAAACACAACAATAGGAATGAGTTTTGAATGCTTTATGCTAAGTGAAAGAAGCCAGGCTCAAAAAGCTTCATACTGTATGATTCCATTTATATGACATTCTGGCAAAGGCAAAACTATAGAGACAGAAAATACATCAGTATTTTCCAGGTCTGGAAGTGGTGGGAAGAAGTGACAATAAAGGGACCTGAGGTAATTTTTGTTCTATATCTTGATTGTGGTGGTGGCTACATGACTGTATGCATTTGTCAAAACTCAAAGAATTATTATTATTATTATTTTGGCCACACCACGTGGCTTACGGGATTTTTGTCCCCGTCCAGGGATCGAACCCAGGCCCCGGCAGTGAAAGCGCTGGGTCCTAACCACTGGACCGCCAGGGAATTCACCAAAACTCATAGAACTATTAACATAAATAAAGCTCATAGAATCATAAAATATGTTAAAAATGGACTTGAGCATAGGTTATACAAAATATACAGATACACATTCGAATTGGAAATACATGGCCATGTTGTTTGCCTCTCTGAATGAAGAGTTTAATTGTCACATGCTAAGTCATGGGGAATAATTGTAGGTTTTTTCATAAAGTTAATGTCAAGATAGATAGAACATTTTAGGCAATGAAATTTATCATTAGCTTTTGAAGTGAACTAATAAAAAGAATGGAATCAGCAAATACAATCAGTAATAGAAAAATTATAATCCAGGCATAAGAAAATATGGAGCTGGTTTGGGGTGATATTACTGGGAACTAAGAAGATGAACTGAGAACTGAAAATGATAATCTCAGAAATGGAAAAGCAGTAGGAACTGTAGAGTGATTAACTTAATAAATGACAGAAAGATTTAAGAAACACTGACAAATGTGAGAAAAGTTGGAAGGTGAGAAGGGTTTCTGATACATGAGGTAATGATTCCAATTTCTGATGTAGTGAGGAGCAAGAGAAACATCTCAATGGAACTTTCTGGGTAGCTAAATGTAGTACTAAAGTACAAGGGAAGAACAGACTGGAGATGTCAAAAACAGTCATCAGAATTTCAGGATGGATGAATCCTTGCATGTATATGAAGAAAAGACTGGTGAACAGTAGACAGGGTCCGTAGGGCAACCTCATTTATGGGGATAATGAGGAGAAGGCTGGAGAAGGCGGCAAATAATAAATTGGATGCAAATCAGTACGAAACAGACAGGAAACAAATCAAAACTAGGGAAACATGAGCAAGGTCACTCATAGGAGAGAAACTCAAAGAGACCACAACAGGTCAATAATGAAATGCTCAAACTAGGTATTGGAGAAATGAGAAATAAAAAATGAGATACCACTTTATACCCATAGTTGGCCCCAAAATGAGAAACTCTGGTAATACTAATTGTTGGCAGAAACTCGAGGAAAGCAAGAACCCTGTGCCCTATTGCTGGGAGAGTAGATTAGTGCAGCCAATTCAAGAAGAATACGGTGGTGCTCAAATTCAATATGAGAATATGCAATGATCAGGCAAACCCTCTCTTCTATATACATCCCTGAGAAATTCTCACACTCTGTAAGAGAACATCTGTGTAGAAATTTATTGTAGAGTTGTTTGTCTTAAATGGGAGTTAACGAAAACCTAGGTTCCACCACTGGGTGTATGGTTCAATAAGATGTGGTGCTAGCACACTGTGCAATACTATGCAGCAATTTGAAGGAATGAAGCCAGATGAGCACTGCAATATGGACAGACCTTAGGGGTGAGTGAAAAAAAGGAACATAATTAAGACATGTAGCACAGGGACTTCCCTGGTGGTCCAGTGGTAAAGAATCTGCCTTCCAATGCAGGGGATGCGGGTTCGATCCCTGGTCGGGGAACTAAGATCCCACATGCCCATGGGGCAACTAAGCCCACGCACCACAACTACTGAGCCTGTGCGCCCTGGACCCCATGTGCCACAACGAGAGAGAGAAAACCCAAACGCCACAACTAGAGAGAAGCCCACGAGCCACAGCTAGAAAGAAGCATGAGTGCCACAACAAAGAGACCGTGGGCCATAACGAAACATCCTGCATGTCTCAATGAAGATCCTGTGTGCTGCAACTAAGACCCAACACAGCCAAAAAAGTAAGGAAAATAAATAAATTTTAAAAATGTATAAACAAAGTGTTTAAAAAAAAGACATGTAGCACAATATAATTTATATATACTAAAAATACATACTTATAAACCAATACTTCAGGTTTTAAGAGAATATCATACAAATTCAAAGATCAAACACATTAGATCTGTTGCCTGTGAGAGGAGGCATAAGGGATGGATATGAGGAATTGGAATAAAAGGGAAGGAAATTAAAAATACCTAATGTACAAGGAAAGAACCTAAGATAAGGGGGTGGGAGTGAAGTAGGAAGAATAAAAAGTCCCTAGGTAAGATAGGGTAGTATGTATGTGATCCAGGGTACAGAGATTAGAGACAGCTTTCTTGTCAAAAACCAAGCAAAGAAGACAATGGTTATCGGCAAGGGTCATACTTGGAGAAAGCATTCAGATATTGGAGGGGCTCTGTCAACTCTCTCCAAGCAACTCCAAACGCTTCGAGCCTTCAAGATAGGATATCTTCAGAGCCTTTCAAAGGCATCAGCCTCTTCTAGAGAAACTGAGATCTATTTCCATGTCCCGCATCTGCCTAGGTCACACTCACTCACCTGAGCAGCTCTGATGTGGGGTTTCCTCTTCCAACGTCCATGGCCCCTCTCCTTGCTCCAACTTGAAGATGACCTCTGGTTTGGGAACTTGGTACCCTGTTAACAGGACATGATACAGGATTGGGTCCAGCTAATTGGGTTTAGGGGCCTTTCAATGACACTTCCATTTGCTCTTCAGGAAAGTAATCCCATTTCACTGGGAGTAGAGTAATAATCACAGACGTGAAAAAGGACTGAAGAATCTCGGGCAAATCAAGGATGACACCATCACACAGTTCAGATGCCCCAGAGCATTCAGCAGCTGAGAATGGAAACAGTCTCTCTGAGGCCCCTGGCAGGTGCATAGGGTGGCTGTGCTTACCCACTGAGCGCAGGTGGCTATAGTTCTCCAGTGTCACATCCCGGTACAGGAGCTTCTGAGCAGGGTCCAAGTGCTGCCACTCCTCCCTGCTGAAGTCCACAGTCACATCCTCGAATGACACCTGTAACAACACAGTCCTGTTCAAGGTGACATGGTCAGCACTGGAGGATGGAGGGAAGAGTAATAGGAAGTTGTTTTTAATGACTTTTACCATAATGTATCATGTAGGGTTTTCACCCAGCACCCAGTTTTGTATTTTATTTTGTGAGAGAAAAACACATCGAAGTATCTGGACATTCACTGTGTATTAAATACATTCATTTATTCATTCAGTCCCTCTTTTTTCAAAAATGAGGATTAAAATAGGCTCTCTTTAAGACCTTGAGTTAACGTAGGAACTACATACAATACATTTACTGGTTGATTATGTGCCAGGCAATGGTAATATAGAATTGACTAAAATGTAAGACAACTTGGACAACCAACATAAGAAGACACAAAGGGGGCTAAAAGGCATTTGGAAGAAATGTACTGGGGGAAAGGCAAAACAATAAAGCCTTTAAAAGATAACATAGAAAAAAACATAGTAGAGATGAATATCTTCATCATCTTGGATTATGAAAATAATTCTCAAACAGGATGCAAAAAGCATTAACCATAAAGAAAAAGATTGATGTCTGTCTCCAATGAAGTTTAAAACTTCTATTCATTTAAAAGACAGCATTATAAGAGAAAAAAGAAAAGCCACCAAACAGAAGATATCTGCAACACATTACTGACAAAGGGCTCATATCCAGAGAATGTAAAGAACCCTTACAAACCAATTTTTTTAAAAATGAGAGAGATCACCAGTAGAAAAGTGGGCAAAAGGTCTGAACAGGCATTTTACAAAAGAGGAATTCCAAGGCATTAATAAACACAAAAAGGGCTTAACTTCCTTAGTAGCCAGGGAATGCACATTCAAACCATAATGAGTTACCATTACACAACCCCTACAATGTCTTCAATGAAAAACACTGGCAATATCAAGGATGTGGAGAAAAAGGTACCCATGTACACTGTTGTTGGGAATGTAAATTGGTGCAGCACTGTGGTAAACAGTTCCTCAAAACACTAAAACCAGAACTACCATATGATTCAGCAATTCCACCCCTGGGTATATATCCAAAGAAAACAAAAATGCTAATTTGAAAAGATACATGCACCCCAATGTTCAAAGCAGCACTATTTACAATAGCCAAGACATGGAAGCAAACTAAATGTCCATCAACAGATGAATGGATAAAGAAGATGTGGTATATATATACAATAGAATACTACTCAGCCATAAAAAGAATGGAATTCTGCCATTTGCAACAACATGGGTGGACTTGGAGGGTATTATGCTAAGTGAAATAAGTCAGACGGAAAAAGCCAAATACTATATGATATCACTTATATGTGGAATCGAAAAAATAAAACAAACTAGTGAATATAACAAAAAACAGGAACAGACTCACAGACATAGAGAACAAACTAGTGGTTACGAGTGGGGAGAGGAAAGGGGCGAGGGGAAAGGTAGGGGTAGGGGATTAAGAGGTACAAACTACTATGTATAAAATAAATAAGCAACAAGGATATATTGTACAGCACAGGGAATATAGCCAATATTTTATAATAACTATAAATGGAGTATAATCTTTAGAAACTGTGAATCACTATGTTGTACACCTGAAACTTATATAATATTATAAATCAACTATACCTCAATAAAAAAGTTTTTTGAAGAATGGCAGTATTAAGTGTTGAAGAGAACATGGTGCAATGAAAACTCTCATATGTCTAATGGAGCTGTAAATTGGACGACCAGATTGGAAAACCTTTTGGCTTTACCAGGTAATGCTGAAACATGCATACACAAGGACACAGTGATTCCATCCATGGAAATATGCTCAATTGGAATATGTGCTCATGTGCAACAAGAGGCATGTTCAAGAGTATTTACAGCAGCATTATTCAAAATGTGTGTAATATTTCATGATAAAAAAGTTTAAAATTAACAGTAATTTTAAAAATCAGTGTTCAGCATAACAGTATCTACTATCTTTGTGGAAAAATGTGAAGGATATTTTCTTAGTTGTTTTTATTTGCATAATCTATAAGCATATACCACCCATCCACCCACCCACCCACCAACTAATCCAGACTGGTTTCTTGGTTAGGGAAATCTGTGGGAGTGGGGGAAAGAACTATGTGAATGTATTACCTATTAAAAAATTAAGTTTAAAGTTACCCATGGGTTCAAGATGGAATAGATACAATTCTCCCTATTTCTCCTGCTAAGTAGCTACAAACCCTGGACATTATATATAAAAAAAAGATAAGAAGACTGTCAGTTGGAGAGGAGGCTAACTGGCTAGGGACCTTGGAACCTGAGGAGTGACAGAGCAGTGATTTCCCTGAATTTTCTTTTCACCCCATATATCTTGGACTGGGTGGTGGAGAAGCTGGCAATGCAGAATGCCAACTGGTGCAGATAAAAACAGTCCCAAGAAAGCCTGCTATCTCTAGCCAAAGTACCAGGAAAGGGCCAATGTAGCAAGAGAGACAAATTTAGATAATTACTGCCCTACTCCAGCCAAGCATCACAGAAAAAAGCTGCAGCTCCCATCCCAATTCTCATCAGCAAAGGCTGAGTGGGGAGCCTAGGTTTTCATCCCTGCCTGGGGATAATGAGGCCCCTCCCACACAGTGTCAATTTAGGCTATGAGGGGATCTTGAACTTCTACCCCCAACACACTAATGAGGTACCTTTTTGTCTCCCCACCAGGGTGGTGTCAGAGGTGGTCTGGTGGGGAGCATGAAATTCCACCTCCACCCAGGATCAACAAGGTGCTTGTCCCCTCTGGGGTATCAAAGGAGGCTAATTAGGGACCTGAACTTCCACCTCCACCTGGCAGTAAGAAGGAGATTCTCCTTTTTTAGCAGAACAGTGTTGGAGGGAGACTGCTAAACACAAGGTTTAAACAATATCCAGAGTCTCAGAGTTCCCAAAATATCCGGGACATAACTGAAAATCAGGCATCACGTGAAGAAGTAAGAAAATCTTAATTGGAATGAGAAAAGACAATCAACTGACACTGACACTGAGATGACACAGATGTTAGAATTATCAAGGATTTTAAAGCAGCCATTATAAAAATGCTTCAGGGATTTCCCTGGTGGCACAGTGGTTAAGACTCCACACTCCCAATGCAGGGGGCCTGGGTTTGATCCCTGGTCAGGGAACTAGATCTCACATGCATGCCACAACTAAGAGTTCACATGCCACAACTAAGGAGCATGTGAGCTGCAACAAAGGAGCTCACCTGCTGCAACTAAGACCTGGAGCAACCAAACAAATAAATAAATATATTTTTTTAAAAAAGCCTGGTTATGCATTAGAGTCATCAGGGGAACATTTTGTCCCTGTGCTAACAGTGCTTTGCTATTATTTTTTTAAAATGCTTCAATATACTTAAATGCAAAAACAGAAAGCCTCAGAAAAAAAGATATAAAGAAGAACAGAATGGAAATTTTAGAACTGAAAAATAGAATAACTAAAATTTTAATATCAGTGGAAGAGCTCAACAGCAGAATAGAGAGGACAGAGGAAAGAATTAGAGAACTTGATGATAGAACAATAGAAATGATCCAATCTGAACAACAGAAAGAAAATTGACTGGAAAAAAAATGAGCAGAGCCTCAGGGACCTCTGAGACTATAATAAAAGATCTGGCATTCGTGTCACCAGAGTTCCAGAAAGAGAGGAGAAAGTGTGGGGCTGAAAAGTATTTGAAGAAATTATAGCTGAAAATTTCTCAAATTTGGCAAAAGATATCAACTTAGAGTTTCAAGAAGCTGAGCAAACCCCAAAAGGATAAACCAAAGAAATTATATGAAGACACATTATAGTCAAACTTCAGAAAACTAAAGACAAAGACAAAATCTTGAAATCAGCAAGAGAGAAATGACACCTTACCTATAGGGGAAAAACAATTAAAGTGACAGCAGATTTCTCACCCAAAACCATGGTGGAGAGAAGGAAGTGGCACAACATTTTTCAAGTGCTGAAAGAAAAGAACTGTCAACCCTGAATTCCATATCTGGCAAAATTATCCTTAAGAAATGAAGCGGCCATGGCCATTAAGTACATGAAAAGATGCTTAACATCATTAATTATCTGGGAAATGAAAATCAAAACTACAATGAGATACTACCTCACACTCACTAGGATGGCTAGAATCAAAAAGTCAGATAATAACAAGTGCTGATGAGGATTTGGAAAAATTGGAAACTTCATACATACACTGCTGGTGGGAATGTAAACGGGTGCAGCTGCTTTAGAAAACAGTCTGGCAGTTCCTCAAATTATTAAACATAGAGTTATCATTTGACTTAGCAATTCCACTCCTAGGTGTATACATATACTTGAGATAAATGAAAATATATATCTGCATAAAAACATGTACACAAATGTTTACAGCAGCATTACTTATAATAGCCAAAAGGTGGAAACAACCCAAATGTACATCAGCTGACAAATGAATAAACAAAATGGGATACACCTGCACAATGGAATATTATTCAGCCACAAAAAGGAAGGAAATACTGATACATGTTACTACATGTACATGCTACACTTCTTCCCTATCTATTTGCCTACCTACATATATACCTGCTGACCTATTATGGACTGGTGACTTCCTACTTTATTCAGTGGGTTATAACCTATTACTATCATTATTTCTTTTGCTACTCAAATTGTCCCAGGTTTGGCCAGAGGGAGCTCCTTAAAAACATTATGCTGAGTGAAAGAAGCCAGACAAAAAGATCACATGTTATGTGATTCCATTCATGTGAAGTGTCCAGAATAGTAAAGTCTATAGAGACAGAAAGCATATTAATGTTTGCTTAGGGTTGGAAGAGGCAGGGAGGTGAGGTGGGGCAGAGTGATGGCTTAAGGGTATGGGGTTTCTTTTTGAGGTGATGAAAATGTTCTAAAATTGATTGTAGTGATGGTTGCACATATCCATAAACATACAAAAAACATTGAATTGGACACTTTATTTTTAAAATAAATTTATTTATTTATTTATATTTATTTTTATATTTGGCTGCGTTGGGTCTTTGTTGGTGCACACGAGCTTTCTCTTGTTGTGGAGCATGGGCTCTAGGCACGTGGGCTTCAGTAGTTGTGGCACACAGGCTCAGTAGTTGTGGCTCATGGGCTCTAGAGCGCAGGCTCAGTGGTTGTGGCTCATGTTGCTCTGCGGCATGTGGGATCTTCTTGGACCAGGACTTGAACCCATGTCCCCTGCATTGGCAGGCAGATTTTTAACCACTGCACCACCAGGGAAGTCCCTGAATTGGACACTTTAAATGGGTAAACTATGGTATGTGAATTATATCTAAATAAAGCTGTTACTAAGAAAGAAGAAATGAAGGGGAAATCAAGATATTCTCAGAAGAAGAACTAAGAAAATCTGTTGTCAGCAGACCTACCCTAAAAGAATGGCTTAAAGGAAGTTCTCTAAACAGAAAGGAGATGGTAAAAGAAGTCTCGGAACATCAGGAAAGAAGAAAAATGGAAAGAGAAAAAATATGGGTAAATACAATAGACTTTCCTTTTCCTCTTGAGTTTTCTAAATTATATTTGAAGGTCAAAGTAAAAAGTATAACATTTTACTTTTACATATAACATGATGTGGATCTCCATGTATGTAGAGGAAATATTTAAGACAATTGTAATTGGTGAGGGTAAAGGGACTTAGAGGGAGCTAAGTTTTCTACACTTCACTCTAACTGGTAAAACGTCAACACCAGTAGAGACCTATGTGGTGATGGAATAGTTCTGTATCTGGATTATTGTACAGGAATCTACACATGTGTAAGATGGCAGAGAACGACACGCACACCGCAGAAATGTCAATTTCCTGTTTGTGATAATTGTACTCTAGTGATGCAGGACGTAATCATTAGGGGAAACTGGGTAAAGAGTTACATGAGACCTCTCTGTACCATCTTTTCAACTTCCTATAAATTTATAATTATTTCCAAATAAAAAGTTTTAACAAACTACTAAATTATCCTCAGAAAGACTGGAGTAGGGGACACAGCAAAAAAGATCAAGATGTTATTAAAAAGGAGCACTCACAGGAGCTCCCTGGTTGTCTAATGGTTAGGATTCGGCACTTTCACTGCTGTGGCCAGGGTTCAATCCCTGTTCGGGGAACTGAGACCCAGCAAGCAGTGCAGCACAGCCAAAAAAAAAAGAAAAAAGAAAAAAAGGGGGGGGCATTCACTTCTTTCCTCTCTATCTGCCTACCTATGTACCTACCTACCTATTATAGGGTCTGGTCACTTCCTACTTTATTCAGTAGATGATAATCTATTACTATTATGATTTCTTTTGCTACTCAAATTGTCCCAGATTTGACCAGAGGGAGCTCCTTCAAAGTGGCTCCTGTGTCATTTTGACATGTTCCCATCTTTTGAGTGCTTCATTACTTCCCAGCACAATGAGTTCTTCCAGAATCATTTTGTACTTTCTCTGTTCCAACCCTGGCGTCAGTCATATCTCCAAGAAGCTCTAGTTCCTATTAGTGACAAATGGTAAAACAAGGTGTACTCATTGTGCCTGGCATACAATTGTCATTTCAGCAGTCAGAGAAAGGAATGTTTTTCCTTATAGGAGAATGCCAACTAATCAACATAGAAGAAATGATGGAATTAGAAAAACACCATTAGGGAAATAGCACCGTAATTAATTGTTACAGGCAAGAATCATCGCTAGATGCTACAATCAGCAGACAAAAGCATGAGAAATAGTCTCAGTGTATACATAGTCTCAATGTATCTCCCCACAACCTAGTTGTTAATCACAAAGAGAAATATAGTAACTTTACAGTACCTGACAGATGCCATCTTAGTCAGGTGATCAAAGTTAACATTATCAATAAAGGACAAATTGGTATTGAATTCTTGCCAACATGAGGCACTGAGAACACAGCATCATTTCTGTGATATTTGACAAAAATGAAAAACCTGAATCTAATTATGAGGAAGCAGGAAAAAAACCCAAATTGAGGGACATTCTTCCAAATGGTGTCATGAAAGTCAAGGAAAGGCTAAGGAACTGTTTCAGATTAAAGGGTAAAGGAACATGACAACTAAACATAATACATGAGCCTGGATTGGGTCCTGGATCAGGGGGAAATGCTATAAAGGATGTTATCGTGACAACTGGGAAAATTATTTACAAATTGTATGTTAGTGAAAGCAAGCAGGACCCTGTGGGGCTCCTGGGCATGGAAGCCTTTTTGTCCCCTGTTCTTTTTTTTTAAGATTTTTGTCTTTATTTATTTGCCTATTCTGCATGGCTTGTGGGATCTCAGTTCCACGACCAGGGATTGAACCTGGGCCCCAGCAGTGAAAGCCTGGAATCCTAACCACTGGACCACCAGGGAACTCCCTGTCTCCCATTTCTTGTTTGTAGGGAATAGATTCCAGCCTCCATGACCTTCCCTGACTTCCAAAGGGCAGATTTGAACAGTTGCTAATCAGGTAAGGGAGGGGATGCAGAGACAAGGGAGAAGCAGCCAAGAAACAATAGTGCAGCCTTGGGGCAGGGTCCTGGTTCCTCCTCAAGGGATACACATAATATCTTTGAGCTCTTTACAGAACTAAAACCCCCAACAAATGGAAGGTGTTAGCATTCTTCATTCCAGAGAAGACCACATGAGGCCAGATTAAAGGAACCAGAGAAGCTCATCAGGAGACTACCTGAGACCAGATTAAACGAGTGCAGGCCCTGCACACACTCTAATCCTTATCAGCAAACCTGCCCTTGAACCATTGCTATAAAACTCCTCACCAGATCCTCCTGGGTTGGGACACACAGTTTTTCGGGGCAGGAGCCTACTGTGTCCCCATTTGTCTGGCAAAGCAATAAAGCTACTCTTCTCTACTTCACCCAAAACTCTGTCTCTGAGATTCGATTTGGCACTGGTGCACAGAGGCCGAGTTTTTGGCCTCATTAGGTAATTAGATAATACACATCAAATATTAGATAGTACTAGATCAATGTGCAATTTCTTGATTTTGATAACTGTACTGTGATTATGTAAGAGAATGTCCTTGTTCTTAAGAGATACACATTAAGTATTTAAGGGTAAAGGGGAATTATGTCTGCAAATTACTCTCAAGTGGTTCAGGAAATAAAGTTTTAAATATATCTGTGTGTATACACATACATACGTACATACATATATACACAAATTGAGAAAAGAAAGCAAATGTGACAAAATGTTAACAATTAGTGGTTTTGGGTGAAGGGCAAAAGAATCAAACGTTTCAAAAGAATTAATGCTTTAAAACTCTTAGTAGAAAATATAGGTAAATATTTGTTTAGGTCTTGGGGTAGGTGAGGATTTCCTAAACAACACAAAAAATGCACTAAGTACCAAAGACAAGATCTAGTGATTCAACTGTGAGGAAATGAGGAACCTTTATTCATTGAAAGACCTTTGTTCTTTGGGGGCCCTTATTAGTGAGTGTTCAGGGGCACAGAGCAGGCATGGAACTCACAGTACCTGCTCCACCACCAGCAGCTCCAGGGGCAGATCCGCAAGCACTGGGCGGTGCCCAGCACTTCTCCATCCACCAGCTCTCCTGAGCACAGCCCCAAGGGTTGCTGAGAGCAGGACCTCCACCTGAGCCTCTAGCAGCATGTCTCACCTACTCCCCTTCACTGCGCAAGGGCACTCACCCAGGGAAAGCCCTGGGGTCAGGCTTGAGGGGAGCTCTCATTCTGCCTGCCTATTCTCCTGATCCTTGCTCTCTTGCCAGTGACCCCAGGACAGACAGGCAGGTGTGTAGGTGACACAGAGGAGGAGCCTCAGGTGGTGGGGAGGAGTGGCTATTTGCCAACCAGTATGGGAAAGTTAAAATATTCTAACATTTGGCACTGGTAAACATTTTTTAAAACTTTTTTTTACCGTTTTTAAAAATTGAAGCAGGCTTCCCTGGGGGCACAGTGGTTAAGAATCTTCCTGCCAAGGCAGGGGACATGGGTTCGAGCCCTGATCTGGGGAGATCCCACAGGCCACAGAGCAACTAAGCCCATGCACCACAACTACTGAGCCTGTGCTCTAGAGCCTGTGAGCCACAACTACTGAGCCCACGTGCCGAGAGCCCGTGCACCACAACAAAGAGTAGCCCCCGCTTGCTGCAACTAGAGAAAGCCCGCACACAGCAATGAAGACCCAACACAGCCAAAAACAAATAAATTAATTAATTAAAAAATAAAAATAAAAAATAAAATAAAAATAAAACTTGAAGCATAGTTAGTTTACAATGTTGTGTTAGTTTCAGATGTACAGCAAAGTGATTCAGATATATATATATATATATATATATATATATATATATATATATATATACTTTTTCAGACATTGTTAAATATTTTAACAACTCTGACATCCCAAGCTGGTGGACAAAAGACCACCCTCATCTGTCTCTCCCTCCCTGGGAGTCACACAGGGAAAGGGTACAAAGACCATGCCAGGCACAGATGCCCCTCTGATCCCTTTCCCCACCAAAACAGACACTTTGGACTCCACCCTGGCTGGGTAGGCTTATGTGATGTGATGGAGAGGGATTTTGGAGCTAGTGATTTGGATACAAAGTTGCTAATACAGAACCACCCAGATTCTAGCCTCAGCAGCCACATACAAAAAGGTTTGGTTTTATGGCCCATTTCTACCATGGAGGATGGCCTGTATCTCTGCCACCACCTGGACGCTTACAAGGACTCCCTCATCCTAGGTGAGGATCCCCACTCCAGCTCTTGACGGCTGGCCAGTGAACCACACAGCAATGTCTCAGTCCCAAAACATTCTGCACTCTCACCCCAAGGGAACACTGTGCTGCCAGAATTGGCCAATCACTGCCCATTCTGTCCCTGGCCATCTGCTCTATCCCACCCTGCAGCCGGCTTGGGGCTCAGTCCCCAAGGGCTGCTCTCACTCCTGCCCCAGCACACTTCTCCATCACCTCCTGTGATATGACCCTGCCCTTCTAAACTCTATCCCAGCCTAGCAGGAGGGCTCCCAGGGCACTTAGAAGGCTGCCTGAAAGTATGCAGTGTAGCCCACTGTGCCCTCGCCTGGGGCTGGGGGTGCCCTAGTCTTTCCTGCTCCCATGCTCCTCCCTCTAGCTTTCCCTGCTTACCCTACCCACTCCTGTCCCCTAACTTCTCCTTGCTCCCTCTCCTGGTTCTTGTTCCCTCTGCATGGTCCCCATCTGACTCTTCCTTCGTCCCTCTGTTTACTGTTCCTTCTAAATGTTTCTTGTTATTTCTGACTGTCCCCTGGTCTGTTTCCTGATGCCTCTGTTTATTGCTTCCTCTGATTGTCCCTTGTTCCATTGTTCCATGCCTCCTGTTTCTTCTTCCCTCTGACTGATCCCTGATGCCTCTGACTGTCCTGTGTTCCCTTTGACAGCTATTCCTCTAGCTAATCCTTAGTCTGTGGCACCATTCTGGTTGCGCCCTAGTCCATCTGGCTGCTCCCTGGTCCTGATGAGGCTTTCTCATTCCTTCTAGTTGACACAGACTGACTGCCCTTTGACTCCTCTGACTTCTTTGTAGACCCAATTCTTCCCTGCTCCTTGGGCAGTCCTGGAATGCATTTCTAATATGCTCTCATCTGGTGCTCTGCATCTGGTCCATGGACCACTCTCTGTGAAGTGCTGGTCTACCTGGCTCCTAGCCTAGGCTCTTGATCATCAACATATACTACTTCTGTGTGTTTTGTGCCACAGCTGGGTTCTGTACTTTCACCTTCTCCATCACTTGCATTACATCTGACTTTTGACTGGCTCCTTTGGCTGTTTCTTGGGCAGGGTGACCAACTGTCCCAGTTTGCCTAGGACTTTCCCTGTTGTAGCAGTGAAGTTCCACATCCCATGAAGCCCCTATTTCCCTCTCTCAGGGAACTCTGGATGCTCCCCAGACTCTCTCTGGCTTCTGCAACTGTCCCTTAACCCCAGTGCTCACTACATGGGGCCTCTGGCTTCGGGAATGGATACTATGCCTTCCAGCTGTTCTCTAGTCCCTCTAGTTGTTCCCAGGTCAGACAGGCTGCTATCCAAACCAGATCTATCTTTGATGTCCACTTTTCTGTTCCCTCTGGCTCCTCTCCAAGCTCAGCAACTGTCCCTTGTTGCCTCTGGTGCCCTTGGCTACTCCTCATCCTCAGAGGCCCTTTTGCCTCTCCAACTGTCCCATGGGTCTGTCCCTTTCCTGCCCCTCCAACCTGTTCTACAGCCTCAGCAGCTGGTCCCTGCTTCCTCTGGCTGCTGCCTATCCCAGGCTCATCTTTCCCATTTCCCATTTCTGTTCCCCAGTATCTCTGCCTTTCTCCATCCCCTCAGATTCTCCTCCGACCCCTGGTACCTCTTGAAGTGGTTTGTCTGGCAGGCTCTTACCCGGTACACCCAACCTTTTTGCTTTTTCCTTTTAGCTGAGTCTTCTGTTTCCTTGTCCCTCTGGATGGTCCCTGTCCCCTTTGGTTGATATCTGGTTCCTCTATTTCCTGGTTCCTCCTCCCATTTTGAGATCCTTCTAATTGTTCTCATATCCTCTGGCTCTTCCTTGCTCCACACTATTAACACTTCTCCAGCCCCAACTACTGCTTCTTGGCCTCTCTGCTGCTCCGTGGCATCTGGCTCTTGTTTCCCATTTCCTCTGTTTGTTCCACTGATTTCCCACCTGTCCCCTGGGCCCCTTGGCTAGCCTCTATTTCCAATAAGTGCAACATGGTCCCTCCAGCTGTTCCCTGTGGCTATTCCTCATCCCTCTTGTTTCTCTTACTGATCCGTCTGCCTGTTTTCCAGCTTCAGCCACTATTTCTTAGCCCAACTGGCTGTTCCTCACCCCTGGGGACATTTTTATTGGTTCCTTGGTATCTCTGCCCATTACCTTGCTCTCTGACCTCTAATGAAAAAACTAAGAACCTAACAAATAAATACGTGAATAAATAATATTTACCAGGGTCTTGGTCATTTCCATCTCTTCTTGCAAATGGGCAGAGGTCTATGGTTGGGAAGGAAGACATGAGTGGAGAAACATGCCTTGCAGGGATCAGAATCATTCGTCTAGAAATTTCCACACATTGGCTGGGCAAGAGGTCATGTGCAGAAGGACTGGGGAGGACCACACTGTTGTGGCCCCAACCTGTGGGTCTGTGACTGATATGATGGAGAAGAGCCTGGACAAGGACAATTTTCCAAGAGTGGAAGTGCCCTACTGTTAGGCAGCAATTCGTTTATCATTCAATGTCCCTATACCTTTGACTCAAAATATAATTTCAGTGACTTGGGCAAAAAGATTTAAGTGTAAGAATTTCACCATAGCAGTTTTCATCACAACAGAAAACCTGGAACACCCTAAATTCACATATAGTGGATTGGTTAAATTAAATATAGTTTATCCAAAGGATATAAAGCTATGCATCATGTGTGTGTGAAGAAAAATATTTACTGCCTAGAAAATTATATTAAACTGCCAAGTTAAAAAGGAGACAACCAGGGCTTCCCTGGTGGCGCAGTGGTTGAGAGTCCGCCGGCCGATGCAGGGGACACAGGTTCGTGCCCCGGCCCGGGAAGATCCCACATGCCGTGGAGCAGCTGGGCCCGTGAGCCATGGCCGCTGAGCCTGCGCTTCCAGAGCCTGTGCTCCACAATGGGAGAGGCCACAACAGTGAGAGGCCCGCATACCGCGAAAAAAAAAAGGAGACAACCAAATACTGTGGTTTCATTTTTAAACTTGAGCTATATAATGTATATGTGTGTGGTATGTATGTACACCCACAGCCCCACATGTATACTCACATACACGCACATACAAAGGAAAAAAAACTGTAAGGAACCATAGCTAAATGTTAACAATAATTAACTTCGGCTAATGCTGGAATTATAAGTAATGTTTTATTCTCTTATATTTGCTTACCTGTATTTTATAACATTATATTGTGAAATAATGAAATTATGAAATAGTAAACATCAAAATAATTTTTTAAAGTTTAATATTATCCTAATGACCACATGACCCTGAGCCCCTGTGACAACAAGCCTGTCTCCAGAGGTGACAGCATCCACAGGACAGTCGGAAAGAGGGAGCTGTGGGGCAAGGTCTGGCTCCCTCATCATCTTCCTCTGTTTACAGAATCTCAAGGGGAACTTTTAGTGGGAAACTTGGTCTTGGCTATTGTGTGGTGAGGGTGGAAGACACGGTCAGGAGACCAGGTTCCAGTCCACTGCTGTCACTCACAATCCCAGAGGCCTGGGCAAGTCATGTACCTTCTCAGGCCACTTTACTCATCTCTGAGAGGAGGAGGAAGAAGCAGAAGGGCCCTAGAGATTGTGGTCACCCTACTACCCTGCCATTCCCTAAGTTCCAAAGAAAGGGGATTTTTCTGCCCTAGATCAGGATAGAGGAGAAATCAGCAAATCCCCAAGGATCAGGGGAAAGCAGGCTCTGGTAGGGATCAGCTGAGTGTGTGCACAGAGCCAGTGAGGACTGAAGGGCCTGTGCCGGGCGTCAGGGGGTAGCATCTCCCTGGCTGGGGCCAGTGGTCACCCCCACCCAGACCTCGCTCACAGACACCCTGCAGGGAGCTGCCTCCCCCTCCTCTAGGCTGTGGGGCTGACCCTCCCATCCCACCTTTCCTTCATTGGCTGTATCACATTTTCCACTGAAACAGGAAGGGCTCTGGATGTGGGACACCAGCCACGTGGTGCTCACGCAGCAGGAGGATGGTGACCTGTCTCAGGGACACCAAGTCTGGAATTTGCCCCTCCTGTGACACACTTGCCCCTGCCCTGAGTCCCTAGTGACAGGTCGGGGCCATCTCCTCACTGAATAAACTCCTGCCCCTTGAGCCCTGTCCCTCCTCACCTCACACACACTGCCATGTCCCTCTGCAGCCAGGGCTGGGGACCACTGGGGAGAGCTCCGGTTGGCTGGCATTGTCCCGCTGAGCCTCAACCTTCAGGCTCTCCTGCTGACAACTCCGCTCTTCCCGGTACCCTGAGGCCAGGCGGGTCCGTGGACTCAACCAGAGCTTCTGGGGCTGGAAGGAAGATCCTGCAGCCTTCACTACGGGGTCTGGCCCAGGGGCTCCGCAGAGACTCCAAGAAACCTGGAAAGACAGTATCCACATGGTCAGTCATTCAGCATTCACCCCATAAATGCTTCCTGGGGGCACCAAAGTACAGTTTACAGCACTGGATACTGTGGAAGAGAAAAGTTCAGTAATCAACACCAAGTATTAGCATACAATATGGAAAAAAACTCATGAGATTTGGTGTAAAACGAACAAGAGTTTGACTTCCAGCTCTTTTGCATTCTAGCTGGAATCTGGGGAAGCCACTTTAGTCTGAGTTTCTTCACCTTAAAACTGATGAAAACACCCATCTCATAGGGCTGTTAGAGTTAAATGACATGATGCTTCAAAAGCACTCCTATTTGGCACGAGGAACACACTCCATTGATATTAAATATTGCTGTTATTATAAGGTGCAAGGAATGTTTTATTCGGTACCTCATTTAATTTTCACACTCATCCTATGAACTAGGTATTACTTTTGCTATTATTCCCATTTACCATCAGATAGAGCTGTTCATAAATATTAAGAAATTTGCCCCAAGATCTCTTAGATTAGGGGGAAGGACAGGGATTCAAACCCAGGTCTGCCTAGCTCCCAAGTACATTTTCTTAACTACTGTGCCATATGGTATTCTATACGTGGAAGAATCACAATAAACATTATTTCTGTTTCTTGCTGCCTTTAAAGTGCTCTGGCTGAAGGATGACATGTCACATGTGATAAACCAAGCATCTGTATAGTTCAGTGTACATTCTGGGCAACTTATAGAGCCCCCCCACCCTCTTCTGCCAAAGGTGAAAACATAAACTCTTTGTCCCCTCTCTCCCAATTTCCATCTGGCCCTGAAAGTCAGCATGTCTGCACAGGCTCCTAAATCGGTAACCTACACTGCTTGACAAAAACTGTGTCCCAAATGGTGCCATCAACTGGTTTCCATAGGTTCCTCAAATAATCACCAACACAGGCAACACAACCTCAATAGAAAATCAACTATTAATCTGCTCAATGCCCCCTGGATCCAAACCTGACCTCCTATAGGACTCCATAACTCACAGCCCATATGTAGAGTCAATGACTACCATAAACCCCTCAAATATAGACCTTCCAGTCCATCACATACTAACTCACACAGTCCTGCAATTACCGATGTCTACAGGTCCCAATCAATGACTCCTATAGGGCTCCTAAAACTGTCTCCCAAAGACTTAAAATCCCAGGCTTGCAATCAATCTTTCACCACCTCAGTGTCCCTATCAATAACTCTCATGGAGTGACTGATGACTTCAGATACTTTAGATGACTTCAGACTCTTATAAAACCAACTCTTATAAAACCTCAAGAATTTCTACAGAGGTCTCAATCACTTACCAACATATGTCTCTAATTATGTTTCTTCAAGGATTTCCCAAGATTATCACTCACTGACCCAACATGAATAGCATCTATAGGCCCTGGATTATCTAATCCTATTGGACTCTAAATCCGTGATGCCCCCCCCCCCCCCACGATACCCCCCAACCCCTTCCCAACATGAATAGCATCTATAGGCCCTGGATTATCTAATCCTATTGGACTCTAAATCCGTGATGCCCCCCCCCCCCACAGAAATCCTCCAAATCCTTTACTCCCAGAGGAACCAAATCAACTCCAAATCTGGTTTGGTATTGAATTTAAAGAATAAAAAGAAAACTTAAAATGCTTCCAGGCAGAAACAACATGTTATTTACAATGGAAAGGGATCACAATGGCACTAGATTTATTTGCAACAATAGGAGCCATATTAGAAGAGAACATCTACAAATTGTTGAAAGCGACTGCAATCCAAGAATTTTAAACCCACTCTAGCTGAATACCATGCTTCCGTTAGAGCAAAAGACAATTTTAGACATACAAGCACTTATAACATTATATGCCAATATTAGAATCTCAGGAGAATACTCAAGGGGATAGTCTAACCAATTGTAAATTCAATAGTAACAGAAACCTCAAAATTGGAGGAAAGTTATAACTGAGTAAAGAAAAATGTATGTAATTGGGCATCTGGAACAAATAAGATTATTACTATTAGTAAGTGGAAAAAATTTTAATACCCTGGGGGAATTTACTGAGTGAAATGAGGAGGAGGAAAATTATGCATCTCTTTTACTAGATCCAAATAATATTACAACATTATTTGGATTTAGAAATAGAGAAAATATACACAATCACATTTGTAAGGAAGGTGAAGGCAACTACTAGCAGAAATTGATAAAGATAAAACTCCAAACTATAATTCCAAAATAATAAGAAATTAGAGGGGAATTAAGAGAAACATAACCAAACCAGCAAAAAAAAAAAAAAAAAAAAAGGAAAAGAGAAAGTGAGGAAATATCAACCACGTAAAATAAATAGTAAACATAAAACAATAGGAGGCATGAAATCAAATATATTAGAATTCAACTAAATTGAATGAGCTGAATTCTGATGTAAAAGATAAAGACTATGGGATTGGGTTAAAAAAATACAGTTGCCACACATCTAAAACAAAAAGACAAAGATGTGAAATGAAGCACTGGACAGAAGTATGCCATGTTATTTGCTACTCTTTCCATTATGGTCAGCATTAGTTATGCCTTGTTAGGAAATCGTTGCCTACCTCAGAGTCATAAAGATGTTTAATGTTTTCTTCTAAAAGTTTTACTGTTTTATCTTTCACATTTAGATCTAAAGTCTTCCCAGGAAGGATTTGGTGTGTGGTATGTGTTAGGGTCAAGATTCATTTCTTCCATATTGGTATCAAGATGATCTAGTACCACCTATTTAAAAGATTACCCTTTTTCCAGGTCGCCTTGTAACCATATATGTGGGAGTCCATTCCCAAACTCTGTATTTCCATTGGTCTATTTGTCTATTCTTGGACCAGTACTACACTGTCTTAATTAATGTGCTTCATATTAAGCTTTGATATCTGGTAGAGTAAAAGCTTATTAAGTTGGATTGCATTAAAAGTAAGGACCTCTGTTCATGAGAAGACAAAATTAAGAGCATAAAGGCAAATCCCACAGTGGGAGAAGATAATTGCAATACCTGTATCTGACAAACAACTCATATCTCAAATATATTAAGAATTCCTAGAAATCAATAAGAAAGATAGAAGAAGAACACAAGGATCAGACACTTCACAAAGAAGATATCCAAATGGCAAATAAGCATAGGAAAAAATGCTCAAATTCATAAGTTAGCAAGAAAATATAAGCTACAGATACTCCTCCACATCCACCAGAAATGGCTTAAATGAAAAAGATGGAAAATAACCAAGAGCTGGCTAGGTTGTAGAGCAACTGAAATTCATAAATTGTTTTTTAGGAGCATAAAATACTACAAACACTTTGGAAAACTGTTTGGTAGTATTTGTTAAAGCTGAACATATGCTTTATATCCTATGACCCAGCTATTCCATCGAAGCATTTACTCAAGAGAAATGTGAACATATGTTTACCAAAAGACAGGTACGATGATGGTCACAGTGGCTTTATTCAAAACTGAAAAGTATGCAAATGCCCATCAGCATTAGAATGGATAAACAACTTGTCCTTTATTAATACAAGGAATTAATACCCAGCAACGAGAATCAACAACTGCTATACACAACATGCACAAATCTCATCTCATGAACATTAAATTGGCCAAAGAAGCCAGACCTGAAAGAGCAATGAATCAATACTGTATGATTACATTTCTATAAATTTCAAAAACATGTAAAACTAATCCATATTGTTAAAAGTTAGGATATTGAAACCCCTTGGAAGGAAGTTAGTGATTGGAAAGGAACACAGGAGGGCTTCTTGAGTGTTAGGAATGTTTTATTTCTTGATCTAGGTGGCTGGTTGTGCAGGTTTGTTCAGTCTGTTGAAATATCATCAAGCTAAACATGCATAATGTGTGCACTTTTCTGTATTATAATTCAATAAAGATTTTAAAAATATATAATACACCAGACAAATGCAAGAAAATGAAAGTAGGTCTAGAAATATAATTATTGAGGTGGAAATTAAGGTCCAAGGTGCTCAATAGATTAACAAAAAGGGGGTCTCTTTTAATATAAACTATACAATAAAGAAGTGATAACTTGCATAAACCTTTAGGGTCATTCAACATATACAAATAAAACCAGCACAAATAAATGGAACCACGTGAAGTCTTAAAAATCATAATTATGGGGACTTCCTCTTCTGGAGATGAAGTAGATATAATTTTATCTATTCTTCCTGCTAAATACAAATGAAAACTCTGGACATTATCTAGAAAACATAGGAAAACTCTGAAAGAAGAAGGCAGACTGGCTAAGGATCCTGAGACCTAAAAAAATGACATGGCAGTGAGTTCTTTGTGTTATCCCTTAGCCTCATATAGCCTAGACTAGGTGCTGGAGAAGCCATAACCCAGAAAGGACAACGGGTACAGACAAAAACTGCCCCAAGAAAAAAAAAAGGGCTTCCCTGGTGGCGCAGTGGTTGGGAGTCCACTTGCCGATGCAGGGGACACGGGTTTGTGCCCCGGTCTGGGAGGATCCTACATGCCGTGGAGTGGCTGGGCCTGTGAGCCATGGCCGCTGAGCCTGCGCGTCCAGAGCCTGTGCTCTGCAATGGGAGAGACCACAGCAGTGAGAGGCCTGCGTAACGCAAAAAAACAAAAACAAAAACAAAAAAAACTGCCCCAAGAAAGCCTGCTCTCTCTAGTCAAAGGACCAGGAAAGGGGCAGTCTAGCACGATAGAAAACTTTCAGACAATGATGGCTCTACTCAAGCCAAACACAGAAAACACTGCAGCCCCAGCCCCATGACTAACAGCAAGGCCAAGTGGATCCAAGCCTAGACTTCTATCCTTGTCAGACTGTAAGAAGTCACCCCCAGGCCCCAGCCCCCCTGCCAGGGTGGTATCAGAGAAAGCCTAATAGGGTGCTGTATCTTTCTTTCCTTGCTGGGAAATAACAGCTGCCTTCTCCTCCCCTACCTGTTGGTAACAGTGGATACCACAGGAAGCAGTGACAAGGTGCCTACCCCCTCGCAGCCAGGGTGGTATCAGCAGAAGCCTAGTGGGGAGCTGGAACCCCCACCCTCACTGAACAATAACAAGGAGCCCCTTGGCAAAAAAAAAGAGGGCAAGTGAGAACCTGGACTTACACCCCACCTGTCAATAACAAATGTCACCTGTGATGTGACATGTCCCTTCACCAAACAGAGCTCTGTCAAAGAAAGCCTGATAAAACATAAGAATCAAATAAATTCTAGAGCCTCATGATATAATACCCAAAATGTCCTGGACATACTAAAAAAAAATCAAGTGTCATTAGAGAAATGCAAATCAAAACTACAATGAGGTATCACCTCACACCAGTCAGAATGGCCATCATCAAAAAGTCTACACACAATAAATGCTGGAGAGGGTGTGGAGAAAAGGAACCCTCCTACACTGTTGGTGGGAATGTAAATTGGTACAGCTACTATGGAGAACAGTATGGAGGTTCCTTAAAAAACTAAAAATAGAACTACCATATGACCCAGCAATCCCACTACTGGGCATATACCCTGGGAAAACCATAATTCAAAAAGACACAGGCACCCCAATGTTCACTGCAGCACTATTTACAATAGCCAAGACATGGAAGCAACCTAAATGCCCATCAACAGATGAATCGATAAAGAAGATGTGGTACATATATACAATGGGATATTACTCAGCCATAAAAAAGAATGAAATAATGTCATTTGCAACAACATGGATGGACCTAGAGATTATCATACTAAGTGAAGTAAGTCAGACGGAGAAAGACAAATAACATATGATATCACTTATATATGGAATCTAAAAATTAATTCCAATGAATCTGTATACAAAACAGAAACAGACTCACAGACATAGAAAACACACTTATGGTTACGAAAGGGGAAAGGTGGGGGGGAGGGATAAATTAGGAGTTTGGGATTAACATATACACACTACTATACATAAAATAGATAATCAACAAGGACCTACTGTATACCACAGGGAACTCTACTTAATACTCTGTAATAACCTATATGGCAAAAGAATCTGAAAAAGAGTAGGCATATGTAAATTATAACTGAATCACTTTGCTGTACAGCTGAAATTAACACAACATTGTAAATCAACTATATTCCAATATAAAATAAAAACATTTTTGAAAAGAAAGAAAAACATCAAAGCTAAGAAAAGGGGAAGAAAACACATGTGCTTCACTTGTGTTCAGGAAAAAAAAATCAGGTGTCATACTAAGAACCAGGAAAATCTCAACTTGAATGAGAAAAGACAATGAGGATGGCGGAAGAGTAAGACGTGGAGATCACCTTCCTCCTCACAAATAGATCAGAAATACATCTACATGTGGAACAACTCCTACAGAACACCTACTGAACACTGGCAGAAGACCTCAGAACTCCCAAAAGGCAAGAAACTCCCCCACGTACCTGAGGGCAAAAGAAAAAAGAAAAAACAAAGACAAAAGAATAGGGACGGGACCTGCACCAGTGGGAGGGAGCTGTGAAGGAGGAAAGGTTTCCACACACTAGGAAGCCCCTTGCGGGCAGAGACTGCGGGTGGCAGAAGGGGGAAGCTTCGGAACCACAGAGGAGAGCGCAGCAACAGGGGTGCGGAGGGCAAAGCGGAGAGATTCCTGCACAGAGGATCGGCGCCAACCAGCACTCACCAGCCCGAGAGGCTTGTCTGCTCACCTGCCGGGGTGGGCGGGGGCTGGGAGCTGAGGTTCGGGCTCCGGTCGGATTTCAGGGAGAGGACTGGGGATGGCTGCATGAACACAGCCTGAAGGGGGCTAGTGCACCACAGCTAGCCGGGAAGGAGTCCAGGAAAAAGTCTGGAGCTGCTGAAGAGGCAAGAGACTTTTTCTTGCCTCTTTGCTTCCTGGTGCACGAGGAGAAGGGATTAAGAGCGCTGCCTAAATGAGCTCCAGAGACGGGCGCGAGCCGCGGCTATCAGTGCGGATGCCAGAGACGGGCATGAGATGCGAAGGCTGCCGCTGCCAACACCCAGAAGCCTGTGTGCAAGAACAGGTCACTCTCCACACCTCCCCTCCCGGGAGCCTGTGCAGCCCGCCACTGCCAGGGTCCCGTGATCC
>NC_041234.1:32190626-32192203 GCF_002837175.3 Physeter macrocephalus | reverse complement strand
GGCTGCTTCCTTAACGCCGTCCGGTCTGAGTGAAGACCAGATGCCCTCAGGCGACCTACACGCAGAGGCGGGGCCAAATCCAAAGCTGAACCCCAGGAGCTGTGCAAACAAAGAAGAGAAAGGGAAATCTCTCCCAGCAATCTCAGGAGCAGTGGATCAAATCACCACAATCAACTGGATGTACCCTGCATCTGTGGAAAACCTGAATAGACAACGAATCATCCCAAATTGAGGAGGTGGACTTTGGGAGCAACGATATATATATATTATTCCCTTTTTCTCTTTTTGTGAGTGTGTATGTGTATGCTTCTGTGTGATTTTGTCTGTATAGCTTTGCTATTACCATTTGCCCTGGGTTCTATCTGTCTGCTTTTTTTTGTTTTTTTTTAGTATACTTTATAGCACTTGTTATCATTGGTGAATTTGTTTTTTGGTTGGTTGCTCTCTTCTTTCTTTCTTTTTTTAATTACTTAAAAATTCTTAATAACTTTATTTTATCTTATTTTATATCCTTTCTTTCTTTCTTTCTTTCTTCCTTTTATTATGAGCCATGTGGATGACAGGCTCTTGGTGCTCCAGCCAGGCATCAGGGCTGTGCCTCTGAGGTGGGAGAGCCAACGTCAGGACATTGGTCCACCAGAGACCTCACAGCTCCACGTAATATCAAACGGTGAAAATCTCCCAGAGATCTCCATCTCAACTAAGACCCAGC
Organism: Physeter macrocephalus; assembly: GCF_002837175.3. NCBI lineage: Eukaryota > Metazoa > Chordata > Mammalia > Artiodactyla > Physeteridae > Physeter > Physeter macrocephalus. The sequence continues at coordinate 32,191,491 of NC_041234.1, read as the reverse complement.
TCCACTCAACAACCAGCAAGCTACAGTGGTGGACACCCTATGCCAAACAACTAGCAAGACAGGAACACAGACCAATCCATTAGCAGAGAGGCTGCCTAAAATCATAGTAAGGTCACAGACACCCCAAAACACACCACCAAACGTGGACCTGCCCACCAGAAAGACAAGACCCAGCCTCATCCACCAGAACACAGGCAATAGTCCCCTCCACCAGGAAGCCTACACAACCCACTGAACAAACCTTAGCATTGGGAGCAGAAACCAAAAACAATGGTAACTACAAACCTGCAGCCTGCGAAAAGGAGATACCAAACACAGTAAGTTAAGCAAAATGAGAAGACAGAGAAACACACAGCAGATGAAGGAGCAAGGTAAAAACCCACCAGACCTAACAAATGAAGAGGAAATAGGCAGTCTACCTGAAAAAGAATTCAGAATAATGATAGTAAAGATGATCCAGAATCTTGGAAATAGAATGGAGAAAATACAAAAAACGTTTAACAAGAACCTAGAAGAACTAAAGAGCAAACAAACAGTGACGAACAATACAATAAATGAAATTAAAAATTCTCTAGAAAGGATCAAAAGCTAACTGAGGCAGAACAATGGATAAGTGACCTGGAAGATAAAATAGTGGAAATAAACTTCTGCAGAGCAGAATAAAGAAAAAAGAATGAAAAGAATTGAGGACAGTCTCCGAGACCTCTGGGACAACATTAAACACACCAACATTTGAAATATAGGGGTCCCAGAAGAAGAAGAGAAAAAGAAAGGGACTGAGAAAATATTTGAAGAGATTATAGTTGAAAATTTCCCTAATATGGGAAAAGAAATAGTTAATCAAGTCCAGGAAGCACAGAGAGTC
>NC_041234.1:32188548-32190594 GCF_002837175.3 Physeter macrocephalus | reverse complement strand
GACAGATCATCCAAAATGAAAATAAATAAGGAAACACAAGCTTTCAATGATACATTACACAAGATGGACTTAATTGATATTTATATGACATTCCATCCAAAAACAACAGAATACACTTTCTTCTCAAGTGCTCATGGAACATTCTCCAGGATAGATCATATCTTGCGTCACAAATCAAGCCTTGGTAAATTGAAGAAAACTGAATCGTATAAAGTATCTTTTCTGACCACAACGCTATGAGACTAGATATCAATTATAGGGAAAATATGTAAAAAATACAAACACATGGAGGCTAAACAATACACTACTTAATAACCAAATAGCAAAGATCAATAAAACTAAAAGCTGGTTCTTTGAGAAGATAAACAAAATTGATAAACCATTAGCCAGACTCATCAAGAAAAAAAGGGAGAAGACTCAAATCAATAGAATTAGAAATGAAAAAGGAGAAGTAACAACTGACACTGCAGAAATACAAAGGATCATGAGAGATTACTACAAGCAACTATATGCCAATAAAATTGACAACCTGGAAGAAATGGACAAATTCTCAGAAATGCACAGCCTTCCGAGACTGAAGAAGGAAGAAGTAGAAAATATGAACAGACCAATCACAAGCACTGAAATGGAAACTGTGATTAAAAATCTTTCAACAAACATAAGCCCAGGACCAGATGGCTTCACAGGCGAATTCTATCAAACATTTAGAGCAGAGCTAACACCTATCCTTCTCAAACTCTTCCAAAAGATAGCAGAGGGAGGAACACTTCCAAACTCATTCTACGAGGCCACCATCACCCTGATGCCAAAACCAGACAAAGATGTGACAAAGAAAGAAAACTGCAGGCCAATATCACTGATGAACGTAGATGCAAAAATCCTCAACAAAATACTAGCAAACAGAATCTAACAGCACATTAAAAGGATCATACACCGTGATCAAGTGGGGTTTATCCCATGAATGCAAGGATTCTTCAATATACACGTATCAACCAATGTGATACACAATGGTGAGAAACTGAAACCATTTCCACTAAGATCAGGAAGAAGACAAAGTTGCCCACTCTCACCACTATTATTCAACATAGTTTTGGAAGTTTTAGTCACAGCAACCAGAGAAGAAAAAGAAATAAAAGGAATCCAAATTGGAAAAGAAGTAAAGCTGTCACTGTTTGTAGATGCCATGATAGTATACATAGAGAATCCTAAAGATGCTATCAAAAAACCACTAGAGCTAATCAATGAATTTGGTGAAGTAGCAGGATACAAAATTAATGCACAGAAATCTCTTGCATTCCACTCAACATTGTGAAAATGACTATACTACCCAAAGCAATCTACAGATTCAGTGCAATCCCTGTCAAACTACCACTGGCATTTTTTACAGAACTAGAACAAACAATTTCACAATTTGTATGGAAACACAAAAGACCCCGAATAGCCAAAGCAATCTTGGGAACGAAAAATGGAGCTGAAGAAATCAGGTTCCCTGACTTCAGACTATACTACAAAGCTACAGTAATCAAGACAGTATGGTACTGGCACAAAAACAGAAATATGGATCAATGGAACAGGATAGAAAGCCCAGAGATAAACCCACGCACATATGATCACCTTATCTTTGATAAAGCAGGCAAGAACATACAATGGAGAAGAAAGACAGCCTCTTCAATAAGTGGTGCTGGGAAACTGGACAGCTACATGTTAAAGAATGAAATTAGAACACTCCCTAACATCATACACAAAAAATAAACTCAAAATGGATTAAAGACCTAAATGTAAGGCCAGACACTATCAAACTCTTAGAGGAAAACATAGGCAGAACACTCTATGACATAAATCACAGCAAGATCCTTTTTGACCCACCTCCTAGAGAAATGGAAAAAAAAACCCAAAAATAAACAAATGGGACCTAATGCAAGTTCAAAGTTTTTGCACAGCAAAGGAAACCATAAACAAGACGAAAAGACAACCTTCAGAATGGAAGAAAATATTTGCAAATGAAGCAACTGACAAAGGATTAATCTCCAAAATTTACAAGCAGCT
>NC_041234.1:32127238-32188230 GCF_002837175.3 Physeter macrocephalus | reverse complement strand
TACCATATGACCCAGCAATCCCACTACTGGGCATATACCCTGAGAAAACCATAATTCAAAAAGAGTCATGTACCACAATGTTCATTGCAGCTCTATTTACAATAGCCAGGACATGGAAGCAACCTAAGTGTCCATCAACAGAGGAATGGATAAAGAAGATGTGGCACATATATACAATGGAATGTTACTCAGCCATAAACAAAAACGAAATTGAGTTATTTGTAGTGAGGTGGATGGACCTAGAGTCTGTCATACAGAGTGAAGTAAGTCAGAAAGAGAAAAACAAATAGTTTATGCTAACACACATATATGGAATCTAAAAAAAAAAAAGGTCATGAAGAACCTAGGGGCAAGACGGGAATAAAGACACAGACCTACTAGAGAATGGACTTGAGGACATGGGGAGGTGGAAGGGTAAGCTGGGAGAAAGTGAGAGAGTGGCATGGACATATATACACTACCAAAACATAAAACCGATAGCTAGTGGGAAGCGGCCACATAGCACAGGGAGATCAGCTCAGTGCTTTGTGACCACCTAGAGGCATGGAATAGGGAGGATGGGATGGAGGGAGATGCAAGAGGGAAGAGATATGGGGATATATGTGTATGTATAACTGATTCACTTTGTTATAAAGCAGAATCTAACACACCATTGTAAAGCAATTATACTCCAATAAAGATGTTAAAAATAATAATAAAATTAAAAAAGAGAAAAGACAATGAACAGATGCCCACATTGAGATAATAATGATGTTGGAATTATCTGACAAGGATTTTAGAGCAGCCATCATCAAAATGCTTCATTGTGCAATTATGAAAAAACACAACACAAATGAGACAATAGAAAATCCCAGCAAAGAAATAGAGGATGTAAAGAAGAACTAAATGGAAATTTTAGAACTAAAAAATATAGTAACTGAAATTTAAAAACTCAGTGGATGGACTCAATGACAGAATGGAGAGGACAAAAGAAACAGTGTACTTGAAGACAGAATAGAAACAAACCAATCTGAACAACTACAGAGAGAAAATTAACTGGAAAGAAAATGAAGACAGCTGAGGGACATGTGAGACTATAATAAAATATTTGACATTCAAATCATTGGTGTCTAAGAGGAGAGGAAAGAGTATGGGGCTGAAAAATATTTGAAGAAGTAATGGCTGAAAATATTGCAAATTTGGCAAAAGACATCAACTTACATATTCTAGAAGCTGAATGAAACATAAACAGGATAAAACAACAGCAACAAACAACAAGAAGAAAAATCCACGCCAAGACACATCATAGTCAAACTTATGAAAACTAAATTGAAAGAAAAAATCCTGAAAGCAGCTGGAGAGAAATGATGCATTATCTATAAAAGAAAAACAATTTGAATGATAGCAAATTTCTCATTGGAAACCAGAAGGAAGCGGTACAACATTTTCCAAATGCTGAACTTTCAGCCCAGGATCCTATCTCCACTGAAAATATCCTTCAGGAATGAAGAAGACATCAAGACATTCTCAGATAAAGGAAAACTAAGAGATTTTTTTTGCCAGCAGACCTACCATAAAAGAATGGCTAAAGGAAGTTCCTTAACCAGAAAGGAAATTCTAAAGGAAGAAAGCTTGGAACATCAGTAAGGAAGAAAGGATATGGAAAGAGCAAATATATAGGTATATACTTTCCTTCTCCTAAGTTTTCTAAATTATGTTTGACAGTTGAAGCAAAAATTATAACACTATCTATTATGGTGCTCAATGCATGTAAAGGAAATATTTAAACATGGGAAGATAAAGGGACATAAGGTAATTAAGGTTCCACACTTCCCTGGAAGTGGTAAAATGATATCAGTAGATTTTGATAAGTTGTGTTTATATTACATGATACATAGAACATCCAGTAAAAAAGCTATATAAAGTGACCCCCCTGAAAACACTATGAATAAATCAAAATGGAATTCTTTAAAATGTTCAAATACTCCAAAGAAGGGCAGGAAAAAGAAAAGAGAAAAACAAAATTAGGATTGGATTTACTGGATAGAGTAGACTTCAGAATAAAGAAAATTACCAGGGACAGATAGGGACATTGCATAATGATAAAAGGGTCAATCTACCAAGAAGATATAGCAATCCTGAATGTATATGCACCAAGCAACTGAACGGCAAAATATGTGAAGAAAATTTTGATAGAACTGAAAGGAGAAATAGACAAATTCACAAGTATAGTTGGAAACTTCAATACCCTTCCTTCAACAATTGATAGAACAACTTGACAGAAAATCAGCAAGGTTATAAAAGAAATCAAGAGCACCATCAACCAACAGGATCTAAGCAACATTTATAGAGCATTCTACCCATCAATAGCAGAATACACATTCTTTTCAAGTGCCCATGGAACATATACCATATAGACCATATCCTAGATCATACAACAAACCTCAACAAATGTAAAAGAGTTGATATCATATGTAGTGTGTTCTCTAACCACAATGGAATCAAACTAGTAATTAATAACAAGAAGACAGGAGAATCTCCAAACACTTGGAAACTTAACAACATACTTCTAAATAATCCAAGAATCAAAGAGGAAGTCTCAAGGGAAATTTAAAAAATATATTGAACTGAACAAAAATGAAAATACAACATATCAAAATTTGTGGGATACCATTATGTTGTGAAAGGCAGTCTTGTGCATGCAGTCTTTCACCTCCCACTTGTCCATATAAGAATGGGCCTTGGGCCTGGAACACTTCCTTACCAAGAGATAAAGAGCCCACCAGCCCGTGTTGGGCTTATCGCCTTGTGTGGGAATATCTTTCCCTATTTCAGACTTAATGTGTGCTACTTTGTTCTGTTGAAGCTTGTACATCAGTGACCCCTAGGCACACCCCTAGCTTTCAATTTTTCAGCCTCCATGGGGGAGGGGTGGGAGTCCTTCCTCTGTGGCATGAGAGAGGTGTGAGGAGTATCTTACTTTAGTTTATATTCCTTTGCTAACTAATGAAGATGAGCATCTTTTCCAATGCTAATTTGCCATTTGGCTGATGGAGGACCCGCTAGCCATGAGGAACTGATGCACACTACTGAAACTGATCTTGCTCTGTCTCTTCTCTTTGTGAGTAAAGTGTTGTTCCATCCAGTGCTTGACTGTGTTGTGCTTTCCTTGGTAACACTGATACCAAGATGCCGTGGGCAGAAGTGTTCAGAGTCCTCCCGTGGGATTGATAACCAGTGTACAAGCTAAAGCAGAGTTGTGAGGAAAATTTATAGCCCTAAATGTATACATTTGAAAGGAGAAAAAGCCTTAAATCAATAATCTAAACTCATTTCAAAACACTAAAAAAGAAGGGCAATGTAAACCCACAGCCAGCAGAAGAAAGGAAATAATAAAAGTAGAAGCAGAAATCAATGAAATTGAAAACAGGGAAACAACAGAGAAAACCAATGAAACAAAGAGCTGGTTCTCCAAAAAAAAGAACAATAAAATAAACATACCTCTAGTAAGAATGATAAAGGAAAAATCAAAGAAGACACAAATGACTAATATCAAAAATGAAATAGGGGATATCATTACAGACCCTGCAGACATCAAAAGAATAATTTAAAAAATATAATGAACAACTTTACACACATAAATTTGACAACTTAGATGAAATGGTCTAATTCCTCAAAAAGTACAAACTACCACAACTCTTCCAATATGAAATAGTTCATTTGAATAGCTTCATAATTGTTAAGGAAATTGAATTTGCAATTAAAAAAAGAACTGAAATAGAAGTCTCTGGGCCCAAATGGTTTCAATGGAGATTTCCACAAACTTTTCAAAAAGAATTAACACCAACTCCACACTATCTTACCCAGAAAATAGAAGAGGGAATTCTTCCTAACTCATTCCATAAAACCTGATAGCAAAACTAGACAAAGAGGGCTTCCCTGGTGGCGCAGTGGTTGAGAGTCTGCCTGTTGATGCAGAGGACACGGGTTCGTGCCCCGGTCCGGGAAGATCCCACGTGCTGTGGAGCAGCTAGGCCCGTGAGCCATGGCCACTGAGCCTGCACGTCCGGAGCCTGTGCTCCACAACGGGAGAGGCCACAACAGTGAGAGGTCCGCGTACCGAATAAAAAAACAAACAAACAACAACAAAAAAAAAACTAGACAAAGAGTACAAAAAATACATTATTGATGTGCTAATATTTTCCTGCTGGGTTTATATGTAGTTTGCACAGCAAATTTTGCACATTTTATCATCACCTGTATTTGAAAATAGGATGTGTCTTGATGAATTATCTCCTTATCTAACGCTACCCTCAAAAAAGTCCAACAAAAGAAAACTGGAGACCTTCATGAACATAGATGCAAAAATTCTAAACAAAATATCAGCAAATATAATTCAACAATACATAAAAAGAATTATACACCATGACCAAGTGGAGTTTATTCCAAGAACACAAGACTAGTTCAATATTTGAAAATCAATGTAATCCACCATATTATCAGCTTAAACAAGAAAAATCATATGATCATATCAATTGATGCAGAAAAAGGTTTTGACAAAATCCAACACCCATTCATGATAAAAACTCTCAGAAAACATGAAATAGAGGGAAACTTTGTCAACTAGATTTTTTTAAATCTACAAAAAAAACCCCACAAAACACAAAAACTACAAGAAACATCATACTCAATAGTCAGAGACTGAATGCTTGCCCCCTAAGATCAGGAACAAGGCATGACATCAACTATCACCACTCTTATTCAACACAGTAATAAAAGTTCTATCCAGTGCAATGAGGCAAGAAAACCAACTAAAAGCCATACAAATAGAAAAAGAAGAAATAAAACGGTCCCTATTTGCAGATGATAAGATGGTCTACACAGAAAATCCCAAGGAACCTACACAAAAACTTCTAGAAGTAATAAGTGGCTTCAGCAAGGTTACAGTTACAAGAACAACACACAAAAATCAGTTCATTTTCTTGTAATGGCTTGCAGAATCATAAGGTGTCCCCAGAGTCGGTTTGTCAATGTGTTCTGAAGGAAACCTGGGACACAGCCAAATGCAAGCAAGGTAATCCTCAGACAGAAATATTCCTAAAGAAGAGTGCAAAATAATCGCACTGGAACGAAACTACATGAAATCATGGTGAAGTACTAGGAGGATGGTATTCCGTGTGGAGTATGTTATAATTAAATAATTTTAATTAATTTATTTATTATATGCCTTCTTTCAAAATCGATTTAAGAAGACTGCTTGTAATCTAAAATAGGGGAAATGGACAGAGTCTATGTTTTTGTTAAAGTTGATGCAGAACTTTCAATGTAAACAGCCATTGTATCTGGTGGATATGACTTTTCTAACACTATAAAGACATACTCTGTCCTGGAAACAAACAAAAAATCAGGTGTATTTTTACACACTACAAATGAACTTAATGAAACAAGTTAAAAATACAATACTTTAGGGATTTCCCTGGCAGTCCAGCAGTTAAGACTCCGCATTTCCACTGCAGGGGGCATGGGTTCAATCCCTGGTCTGGGAGCTAAGATCCCGCAGCCAAAAAAAACAAACCAAAAACAAAACTAAACCAAAACCAAAACCAAAACATAAAACAATACTTTATATCACTCAGAAAATGAAATATTTAGGTGTAAATGTAACAAAACATGTAGAGGGCTCATATGCTGAAAACTACAAAACGTTGATGAAAGAAGTCAACAAAGATCTAAATAAATGGAGGGAGATACTGTGTTTATGGCTTGGTAGCCTCAACTTAGTAAAAATACCAATTCTCCACACGTTGATATACAGACTTAATATAATTTCTATCAAAATCTCAGCAAGAATTTTTTGTAGATATAGGCAAAATTATTCTAAAATCTATGCGGAAAGACAATGGATCTAGAATAGCTAAAACAATTCTGACAAAGAATAAAGTGGGAAAAATAAATCTACCTGATTTCAATACTTTTTATTGAACTATAGGAATCAAGACAATGTGGTATAGATGAAGGGATAGGCACATAGATTAACGGAACAGAATAGAGGACCCAGAAACAAGCATAGTCAACTAATTTTTTTACAAAGGTACAAAAACAATTCAATGTATTTTCAACAAATGGTGCTAGAGTAATAGGACACTCATAAGCAAAAAACAAATAAAAATGAAACAAAAACCAAAAATGAATCTTATTCTAAATATCACACTTTATAAAAAATTAACCCAAAATGGATCATAGATTTATATGTAAAACGTAAAACTATAAAACTGTTGGAAGACAACAGAAGAGAAAATCATCAGGACTTAGGGCTTAATGAAGAGTTCTTAGATATGACACCAAAAACATAATCTTTTAAAAGAAAAAATAGATAAATTTGACTTCATCAAAATTAAAAATTGTGGCTCTACAAAAGACACTCTTAAGAGGATGAAATGACAAGCGGCAGACTGAGAGAAAATATTCACAAACCCCTTATTTGACAAAAGACTCATATTTATAACATAATAAGAATTCTCAAAATTCAACATTGAAGAAACAAACAACCCAATTAGAAAATGGGCAAAAGGCATGAAGAGACATTTCACCAAAAAGAATATATGGAGGGCAAATAAGCACATGAGAATATGTTCAACATCCACAGACAAGCATATTCTAACATCTATATGGAAAGGCACAGCCCCTAGAATAGCTAAACCAGTCTTGAAGAAGAATAAAGTGGGAGAATCACTCTAATAGATATTAAAGCTTACTGCATGGGTACAGTAATCAAGACTGTGGTTTTGGCAGAGGGACAGACACAGATCAATGGAACGGAATAGAGGATCCAGAAATAGCCCCACGTAAGTATGGCCAACTGATATTTTTACAAAGATGCAAAACAAGTCAATGGTGCTAGAACAACTGTACATTCAGGGCAAAAGGAACCTCAACCTAAACCTCACTCCTTACACAAAAATTAACTCAAAATGGATGACAGACTTAAATGTAAAATGTAAAACTATAAAATTTTTAGAAAAAACATAGGAGAAAATCTTAAGGATTTAGGGCTAGACAGAGTGTGGTATGATAAGAAATATATATTTGGTTTTTGTTCCTGGCACAGATCTCTTAAAAGCCCTGAGATTTCTTAAGTGATAGGAGTGATAAGAGCACCTTTTGTTAGTTTGTTATTCCTTACAAGCCCCTTCCAACATGCCTGAGTTTATGCTGATGAAGGGACTCTTGGTGGGTTCTTAGATAACTTTAGGGTGGGGGCTGGTTGCCAAAGGAACCAATCATTTGGTTATAGGGTTTGATTAGAGGGTTGAAACTTTCAGTCCCACTCCCCCACCACCACCTCCCTCCTAGGCAGGGGGAGAGGAGCTGGAGATTGAGTTCAATCACCAATGGCCAATGATTTAATCAATGGCTTCTACATGATGGAGCCTCCATATAACCCCCTCCAGAAAAATCCCTAAATAATGAGGTTTGGAGAGCTTCCAGGTTGAACACAGATGTGTTGGGAGGAAGGCATGTCCAGAGAGGGCATGGAAGCTCTGTGCCTCTCCCCCCATACCTTGCCCTGTGTATCTCTTCCATCTGGCTGTTCCTGAGTTGTATCCTTTATAATAAACTGGTAAACATAGTGTTTTCCTGATCTCTGTGAGCTAGTCTAGCAAATTATTGAACCTGAAGAAGAGGTCCTGGGAACCCCCAATTTATAGCCGGTAAATCAGAAGTATGGGTGGCCTGGGACTTGCAGTGACTGGCATCTGAAGTGGGGGCAGTCTTGTGGGATTGAGCCCTTTAACTTATGGGATCTGATGCTAACTCCAGGTAGGTAGTGTCAAAATTGAATTGAATTGTTGGACATTCAGTTGCTGTCAGAGAATCAGAGAATGACAAAGTTTTTAGACTGGACACCAAAAGCATAATCCATAAAAGGAAACACTGATAAACCGGGTCTTGCCAAAAATTTAAAAACTTTTGCTCTGAAAAAGACCAAAGGATGGAAAGGATGAAGAGGATGAAAAGCCAAGCTACTGACTGGGAAAAATACTTGAAGACAACATAACTGACAAAAGACTGGTATCTAGAATATGTAAAGAACTCTCAAAACTCAACAGTAAAATCATCCAAACAATTCAATTAGAAAATAGGCAAAACGCATGAGCAAATATTTCACCAAAGAGGATATACAGATGGCAAATATGCATATGAAAAGGGGTTCCATATTATTTACCAGGGAAATGAAAATGAAAACTACAATGAGATATCACTATACATATGTCAGAATGGCTAAAATAAAAAATAGTGACAACACAAAATGCTGATGAGGTTGAAGAAAAACTTTATCTCTCCTACACTGCTGGTGGGAAACGGTTTGGTAGTTTCTTATAAAACTAAGCATGCAATTACCATACAGCCCGGCAATAGTACTCTTGAGCATTTATCCCAGAGACATGAAAGCTTATGTTTACACAAAAAATCTGTACATGAATGTTCATAGCAGCTTTACTGGTAATAGCTCAAAACTGGAATCAGTCCAGATGTCCTTCAACAAGCGACTGGTTAAACAAACTGTGGTACATCCACCCCAAGGAGTGCTATTCAACAAGAAAAAGGAATGAACTGTTGATACTCACGCTACTTGGATGGTTTTTAAGAACATGATGCTAAGTGAAAAAAGCCAACCTCAAAAGTTTATGTACTGTATGATTTGATTAATATAGCAATTTTGAAATGAAAAATTTTAGACATGGAGCACAGGTTAGTGGTTTCCAAGGGTAGTGGAGACAGGAGGGAAATAGGTGTGGTTATAAAAGGGCAACACTAGGGATCCTTGTGATGTTGGATCTGTTCAGTATTTTGACTATGGTGATGGACACACAAACCTACACAGGTGATAAAATTGTATAAAACTTGGTACATGCATATACACATACATGTATGAGTAAAACTGGGGAAATCTGGATAAGATGGTTGAATTGTATCAAGGTCAAAATTCTGGTTGGCATATTATACTTTAATTTTGTAAAATGTCACCATTGGAGGAAACTGGGCAAAGTGCACAGGGATCACTGTATTATTTCTTACAACTGCATGTGAATCTATATCTCAAAATATATTTTAAGTAAAAAAAAATTAAAGGATGTTCAATGTCAATGTTTAAAAAGATGTTCAAAGCTTTTGTACAGTAAAGGAAACCATCGACAAAATGAAAAGACAACCTACTGAATGGGAGAAAATATTTGCAAATGAGGTGACTGATAAAGTATTAATATCCAACATATATAAACAGCTCATACAACTCAACATCAAAAAAACAAAAAAACCAATTAAAAAATGAGCAGAAGAACTGAATAGACATTTTTCCAAAGAAGAAATGCAGAGGTCCAACAGGCACATGAAAAGATGCTCAACATCACTAATCATCAAGGAAATGCAAATCAAAACCACAATGAGATATCACCTCACACCTGTCAGAAGAGCTATTATCAAAAAGTCTACAAAAAACAAATGTTGGCAAGTTTGTGGAGAAAAAGGAACCCTTGTACACTGTTGGTGGGAATGTAAACTGGTGTAGCCACTGTGGAAAATGGTACGGAGGTTTCTCAGAAAACTAAAAATAGAACTACCAGATGACCCAGCAATTCCACTCCTGGATATATATCTGAAAAAAACAAAAACACTAATTCGAAAAGATACATAAACCCCAATGTTCATAGCAGCACTATTCACAATAGCTAAAACATGGAAACCACCTGTGTCCATCAACAGATGAATAGATAAAGATATATATATATATATACACAATGGAATACAACTCAGCCATAAAAAATAATGAAATTTTGTCATTGCAGCAACATGGATGAACTTGGAGGGCATTATGCTAAGTGAAATAAGTCAGACAGAGAAAGATAAATACTGTATGATATTGCTTATATGTGGAATCTAAAAAATACAATGAACTAGTGAATAAAACAAAAAAGCAGTGGACTCACAGATATAGAGAACAAACTAGTGGTTACCAGTGTGGGGAAGAGGGGCAATATAGTGGTCTGAGAGTGGGAGGTACAAACTATTGGGTGTAAGATAGGCTCAAAGGTGTATTGTACAACACGGGGAATATAGCCTATATTTTGTAATAACTGTAAGTGGAAAGTAAACTTTTAAAAGTGTGTAAAAATAAAAAAAATTTTTTTAAAGATGTTCAATGTCATTAGCCATTAAGGAAATGCAAATTAAGACAATGATGATATAATCACTGCACACCTATTAAAACAGCTAAAAATGTTTTAAATAGCAACAATACCAAATTCTGGAGAAAATGCAGAAAAACGATCTCTCATATGTTGTCAGTGGGAATGTAAAGTGGTACAGACACTCTGGAAAACAGTTTGGCAGTTTCTTTAAAAAAGTGACCCAGCAATTGCACTTCTGGGCATTCATTCTAGAGAAATGAAATCTTACATGTACACAAAAATCTGTACAATTGTTCATAGCAATTTTATTTGTAATAGCCCCAAACTGGGGACAACCAAAATGTCCCTCAGTAGATGAATAGTTAAACAAACTGTAGTACATCTATAATATGGAATACTACTCAGCAATAAAAAGAAATGAACTATCATTACAACGATAGTTGTAAGGATGGTTTTCAAGGACATTATGCTGAGTGAAAAAAAAGACAATCTCAAAGGCCACATACTGTATTGTTCCATTTATGTAACATTCTCAAAATAACAAAATTATAGAGATGGAAAACAGATTATTGGTGGCCAAAGGTTAGGGATGATGGTGGGGGTGAAAAGTACAAAAAGGGTAATAGCTCTGTATCTTGATTGTGGTGGTCATTACACGAATCTACACACATGGCAAAATGACAAGGAATCAGGCACACACATTGTACCAATGTTAAATTTTTATACTGTATTATGATTTTATAAGATGTAACTATTGGGGGGAACTGGGTAAAGGGTACATGGGATTTCTCTGTCTTATGTTTGCAACTTCGTATGAATCTATAATTATTTCATAATAAAAAGTTTTTAAAAACCACAATTATGCTGGGAAATTTTATTGTAATATAATGGGTCAAGTAGACCAAAAAAAGAAGTAAAGAGGATTTGAAAAATATAATCAGTGCTAGATTTAATTCTGTCCAATTAATATACTCTTCTTTTAGACTCACGGCACAGTTAAAAAAACTTTTTAAATTGTGTAACTTGGACTCAAAGAAAAAAATGTTGATATTTCTTAAAAATTAGAGTTTTGGCAGGCTATATTGACAACAATCCTACAAAAATCAGAAATATAGAATCAAAATTGCTAAGAGACTATGTCTTAAACATCCTCACCACAGAAAAGAAATGATAATTATGTGACAGGATGGAGGTGTTAGCTAAAGCTACTGTGGTAATCATGTTGTAATTTATAAATTTATAAACATATTAAATCAAAACACTGTATACCTTAAACTTACACAATGTTATATGACAATTATATTTCAATAAAAAATACAGAATTAAAAGATAACCAAATGACCAAAACTAGTTTGCAGTTAAGAAATAGTCTCTACAGATACAAACTACTACACATAAAATAGATAATAAGAATTTACTGCATAGCACAGGGAACTATATACAATATCTTGTAATAACCTATAATGGAAAATAATCTGAAAAAATATATATATAACTGAATAACTTTGCTGTACACCTGAAACTAACACAACATTGTAAATCAACTATACTTCAATTAAAAAAAAAGAAAGAAAGAAATATTCTCTAAGTAGAGTGATGGTTACTAGGGGCTAGGGGGTGGGGGAAATGGGGAGATGTTGGTCAAAGGGTACAAACTTCCAGTTATAAGATAAACAAGTTCTGAAAATCTAAGGTACAACATGGTGATTATTGCTAATGATATAGTATCATATACTCGAATATTGTCTAGAGAGTAGATCTTAAATGTTCATATCACACACACACACAAAGTGGTAATTATGTGACATGAAGGAAGTGTTAGCTAACACTATGGTGATAATCAATTTGCAATATACAAATGTATCAAATCAACACACTGTACACCTTAAACTTATACAATGTTATATGTCAAGTATGTCTCAATAAAGCTGGGGGAAAAAGAAATATTCTCTAAACATGGCAGGATTGGGACTTCCCTGGCGGTCCAGTGGTTAAGACTCTGAGTTTCCACTGCAGGGGGCGCAGGTTCGATCCCTGGTCAGTGAACTAAGATCTCACATGCCACATGGTGCAGCCAATAAATAATTAAACAAACAGACAAACATGGCAGAATTGAAGATAAATTCAATAATAAAATTATAAACTTCATACCTAATTTTGAGACATGGCTAAAGTTATATTTAAGGGATATTTTAGCCTAAAATGTTTTTAATATTTAAAAAGAAAAGCCAAAGATAAATGAATTAAGTGCTAAACTTAAGAAATTAGAAAAAGAAAATAAAATATTCATGAGAAACCTGATAAAGGTAAAAGAGAAGGAAATATACGTGTACACACACACACACTCACATATCACACATATAGTCACACAGTTTTAGGAACGAAAAAGGAACTACTACCACAGATGTAGAAGTGACCAGAATAATTTAAGCATTATGTGCCACTCTATGAAAATATAAAATCCCTAGCAAACATAAACCACCAAAATTAAACCCCCCAAAAGAAGAAATCTGTAAAGACCAGTAATTAGAGAAAATAAAATAATTAAAATTTACCATTTTAAAAGGCACCAGTTCTAAGTGTGTTTATAACTGAACTTTAAAAAGAAGATAATTTCTATGCCATTTTAACATATAAAAAGATAGAAATCTCCTGAATTCCTCTTAAAAACTGCCATAACCTTAATACCAACACATGTTAAATATAGTACAAAAAAAAAGAAAAAAGAAAACTATAAGCAGTTTTCTTATAGTGGCAAAAATTTTAAATAAAATATTACTAATTCAAATCCAAGTGTATCTTATAAGAAAAATTCCCCTTGACCAAACAGAATTCTTCCAGGAAGGCAAAGATGCGGCCACATTACACATCAATGTAATTCATTACAACAACCAATTAAAGAGAATAATACCAAAAGGCTGTTAATATCAAAAAGCATCTGACACAATTCAGGAGTTATTCCTAATAAAAATACAAATTAAAATAAGAACATTAAAGAACTGTGTAAATACTACAACAACTACCCCCAAAATCACCAGAAAACATTATGCTAAAAAAAATGCCCAGATAAAAAGACTTAATATCATTAAAATGGCAATATTCCCCTAAATGTTGTACAGGTTTAACACAATCCCTATCAAAATCCCCGGGGCATTTTTGCAGAGGGTAATGAGCTCATCCTGAAATTCAGATAGAAATGCAAGGAACCTGAATAGCCAAAACACTGAATAAGAACATAGTTGGAGGACACACATTTCTCTATTTAAAAACTTGCTACAAAGCTACATAAATCAACACAGCATGGTACTGGCATAAAGGAGGCATATAGATGAGTGAAATAGAATTGAGAATTCATAAATAAGCCTTTACACTCATGTTCAGTTGATTTTAGATAAGTGTTTCAATACAATTCAATGGGGAAAGGAACATCTATGACATCAAAAGCACAAGCAACTGGGACAAAGTGAAAGAGTGGTATGGACATATATACACTACCAAATGTAAAACCGATAGCTAGTGGGAAGCAGCCAAATAGCATAGGGAGACCAGCTTGGTGCTTTGTGTCCACCTAGAGGGGTGGGATAGGGAGGGTGGGAGGAGACGCAAGAGGGAGGGGATATGGGGATATATGTATATGTATAGCTGATTCACTTTGTTATACAGCAGAAACTAACACAATAATGTAAAGCAATTATACTGCAATAAAGATGTTTTTAAAAAAGCACAAGCAACAGTAACAAAAATAGATAAATTAGACTTCATAAAAATTAAAAACTTTTGTGCTACAAGGTCACCACCAAGAAAGTGAAAAGACACCCATAAAATGGGAGAAAATATATGCAAATCACATATCTGACCAGGGACTTGTATCCAGAATATATAAAGGATGCTTACAACTCAATGATACAAAGACAAATAATCCAATTAAAAAATAGGCAAAGAATTTGAACCAATATTTCTCCAGAGAAGACATACAAATGGTCAATTAAACACATTGTCTTAGTGTGTTCAGGCTACTGTAATGAACTACGATAAACTGGGTGGCTTAAACAGCAAACATTTATTTCTTACAGTTCTGGAGGCTGGGAAATCCAAGCTCAAATGTCAGCAGACTGGGTGTCTGGTGAGAACCTGCCTCCCGATTCATAGATGGCTATCTTCTTGCTGTGTCCTCACATGGCAAAAGGTGGAAGGGGGCTCTCTGAGGTTTCCTTTATAAGGGTACTAATCCCATTCATGAGGGCTCCACCCTCATGACCTAATCACCTCCAAAAGGCCTCACCTCCTTATACCATCACACCGTGGGTTAGGATTTCAACATAGAATGGGAGGGGCACATAAACATTTAGTCCATTGCAAACATGAAAAGTTGCTCAACATTCATTAGGGAAATAGAAATCAAAACCACAATGAGATACCACTTCACAC
The DNA here is from genome assembly GCF_002837175.3 of Physeter macrocephalus. NCBI lineage: Eukaryota > Metazoa > Chordata > Mammalia > Artiodactyla > Physeteridae > Physeter > Physeter macrocephalus. The sequence goes on along the minus strand of NC_041234.1, from coordinate 32,173,633 downwards.
CCACTAAGATGGCTAGAATAAAAAAAAAAGACTTGTTAAGTGTTGATGAGGATATGACATATTGGAACCTTCATATATTGCTGTGGGATGTAAAATGCCAAAAACAGTTTGGCAGTTCTTCAAAGGTACCATATGATCTAGCAATTCCACTTCCGAGAGAAATGAAAACATACATCCACACAAAAACTTGTACACAAATGTTCACATCAACATTATTCATAGTAACCAAAAAGTGAAAACAAACCAAATGTCCATCAGCTGATGAATGGATAAACAAACTGTGGTATATCCATACAAAGGAATATTATTCAGTAATAAAGAATGAAGTACTGATACAAGCTATAGCACAGATGAATCTTAAAAACATGCTAAGTGAAAGAAGATAGTCACCAAAGATCATATATTGTTTGATTCCATGTGTATGAAAGGTCTAGAATAGGCAAATTTATAGAAACAGAAAGTAAATTAGTGGCTGTCTGCAGCTGGAGGTATGGGGTGGGAATGAGGAATGAGTACGATGTTTCCTTTTGGGGTGATGAAATGTTCTAAAATTGGATTATGATGGTGGCTTGCACAACTCCTTGAATATACTAACAACCATTGAATTGTAAGCTTTAAATGGTGAAGTTTATGGTAGGTGAATTATATCAATAAAGCTGTTAGGAAAAAAAAGGTCATGTAGCTAGTAAGTGGCCATGCAGGATTTCAAACCCAGTATCTGGAAAGGTGAAGGTATTCAACAAATGTTTGTTGAATGAATGAATGAATAACCTTCACTTTCAAATTAGCAACAAGATAGGGATACCCTCTATCAAGTATCACTCAACATTGTTCTGAAAGCTCTAGCTAATGCAATAGGAGAAGATGAAGTAATCAGAATAAATATTTGAAAGGAAGAGAGAGTATCATTGTTAATTGGATGTGACATGATATTATATCTAGGAAAACTAAGAGACCATAAAATGCAACTAGAATTCACATGAGAATGTGATAATTGGATTGGATAAGAAATAAAATGCAAAAAAGAAATAAAAATTTTAAAATTTATGTATTATTTCCATGGAAATAGAGAAATGTGCTATTCACTGTGATGATATCAAATTTAAAATATTTAAGAATGAACTTTTCAAAAAAGGTTCTGAATCTATAAGAAGAAAATTGTAAAATATAGTTTTAATCGTTGCTTTTTAAGTGAAATAAAATGTTTTCAACATTTATGTGGAAGAATAAATGCTAAAAAAGATTAAAGAAAACAACCAAAAAAAAAGGAACAGGGAGGGGATTAGCACTATTCAATATTAAAAGTATTTCTAAAGTCAAAACAATTTTTTGAAAGGGAGTAGATACATATATCAGAAGAAAAAATAGAGTTCAGAAATAGAACGATATACATTTGGGAATTTATGTGACAAAAGTGGCATTTAACTGAGTTAGAAAAGGGTATTTAGTTAATGATTCGTGCTGGCAAATTTTCTATCCAAATGAAAAACAGAAACTTTGATCTCATCTCACACCACACACCAGAATTTTCCAGTTGGATTACAATTTAACTTTAAAACAATAAAAATTTAAATTTAAGGCATGTATTTATTTAAGCACAAAGCAGGGAGAACCCACTAGGCAAGACACGATATTCAGAACTTGTTAAGGAAAAATTACCTAATCAGATAATTATTTTTTTCTAATTATATGTGAATACACCTTTCAAAAATCAAGATACAAAGAGAGATAAAGGGAAAAAATTACAATAAATGACAGAAGGTTAATATCCACAAATTAGTAAGATAAACTACATAAAGAAAAAAAAGAGCAAAGGATATGAAAATTTTTAAAAATTTCAAAGGCCAATAAATATGAGAAGATATTCAGCCACCAGTTGTCAGGAAAATGCACATCAAGGTAAGCTACATACTGTTGTGTTTGGCCCTCAGAATGGCAGAAATTAAAAAGTGCAGCAACATTCAGTGTGGGAGATGATTTTGGAAAGAGCCCTTTTATATGTTGCTGGTGGGAGTTGCAATTTTACAAAAGTTTTGGACTTAAATTTCAGTACATACCATCCACTTCAAGGAACATCCATTCCTGCACCTAATAATGACTCAGATGACAGTCTCTGGCTATAATTTAGAAATCAATTTTAAAAATTACAACTTTTTGGGAAATCAAAATCTCATATCTAAATAACTAAGGGATCAGAGAGAAAACCACAACAAAAATTAGAAAACATTATTAATAAACTATGGTGGAAATGTTACATATCAACACTTGTGACATGGAGCTCAAGTGTTCTTAGAGAAAAATTCATGAACTTAATGCTTATACTGTAAAAGAAAATGATAGAATATTAATGAGATAAGCATTCAATTTAGGAATTTAAAAATAAGAATAAAAGAAAAAACCCAAAGAAAATAAATAATGAAATCAAGGGCAGAAACTAATGACACAGAAAACAAAGATACAGGAGGACCAAAAAGATCAAAGGTAGGTTTTTGAAACAATCCCATCTCAATCCTAAGACCACCCACAGAGCTCCATCACTCACACCACAGAAACCTTGACCATCCACCCAATAAACCCCATCATATACCTCATAGACTCTGCAGCACTCATCCCACGGCCCTCATCACTCACCTCAAAAATTCTCCATCACTCACTCACTCATTCACTCTCCATTACTCACTCCACAGGCTCTCCATCATTCACTGCACAGACCACCCATTACTCTCCTCAAAGACCCTCATCACTTACCCCACTGAACTCCCATCATTCATCTCACAGAACCCTCCATCACTTACCCCACTAACCCCCTATGACACTCCACAGAACCCCCATCCTTCGCCCCACAGGAACTCCAGCACTAACCCCAAAGAGCACACATCACACCTCCGAGGCTGTATCACTCACACCACAGTCCCCATTCCTTACTGCACTTAACACCTGATCACTCAGCCCACAAACCTCCATCGCTTATCCCACAGACCCAGTCACTTACTCCACATACCCCATCAGTGGCCTCCGAGGATCCTTATCACTCACCCCACAGACTCCTCATCGCTCTGCTCACCCTATAGACCCTGCATCACTATGACCTCACAGACCCCCCAATACTCACCCCACAGACTACCTATTACTTTCCCTACTGCCCCCACCATTCACCCACAAACCCCTATCACTCTACGCACCTCCTCATAAGTGACTCCAGAAAAGCCCCATCACTCACCCCACAGAGTACCACCACTGAGCCCGAAAGCCATGTCGTAACACCCCCATAATTATGTCAACGTTCTACTGGCCCTAAATCGCAGCCTCTGTTAAACTCAGTCCCGGAGCCAGAAGTATTGAAACTGCCTCTGCGGGACTCCCACGTTTCTGGACTTCGCACTGCACATGCTCAGTGTCGGCGCGGAAGCGGCCGTTAGCCCCCAATTACACTGGGTGCACTCACTAGGTGTCAGTGCGTGTGCGTGTCTGTGTGTGTCGGAGGAGAGGCGGGCTTTCCGATTTTCTTTAGTGACTTTGTCAGGCCACTAACATGGCTGTCCCCTTGGGAGTGTCTCTCCGGGAGTCGCCATCTTGGGAGGGTGGGCATCTCTGCTGCGCCGGAGCCGGCGGTCCCCCGCCAGACCTTCCCCGGTGGGGCTTCCCGGGAGCCGAACGGGCCCGGCAGATCCGGCTGCGGATCCTGGACTCCTCCCTCCTACGCCGCATGCTCCACCATTACCCCGAGGCGCGGGCCTGGCGCCTTCCTTTCTCTGCGCTCGGGGCCCCGCCCTCAAGCCGTATCCCCGGGGAGTCGCGGCATCTTCGCGCGTTGCAACCCCCCTTGCGCCTCTCCCCCATCCTAGCTAGAAAGACACCTCCAAGGCACCGGCCCAGACACTGGCCGGCCCCCGCCCCAGCCCCCGCTCCACTTCTCGGGGTGCGGAATGGCCCCCGATCGGCGCAGGCGGCTCGCGGCGGCAGGGTCCGGGGCGCCGCTACGTGCCCACCTGATGGCGCCTCTGTCCACCCGTCGGCTGGGGGCATCGCCCGGCTCTGGCTGTCACCGACCCTGGGTAGTTGCCACGGGGGTAATAGTACGTGTCAGATTTAGGCCAGGAAGCGGAAGTCGCCCGCAGCGAGAGTTTAACCACTCTGGGCGCAGGGAGCTGAGGTGATTGAGCGCCAGAAACCAAGCATCTGTGCAGGGAGCCATTGAGCTGGGCGGGGTGGGGGGGCTTGTGACATCAGTGGTGGGGTATGTCATCCAATTTTTTAAAAACTCGAGTAATCAGCCTTCCCAGTTTCCTTATAGAAGCATGAAGTTTAAACTTCTTTTCTAAAGATCCAAGTTTTGATTTGTTGCATTTTCATTAGTGTTCAGTTTCAAGTGCTAATTTGTAATTTTCCCCCCTTTGACCCAAGAATTATTTAGAAGTCCAGTGTTGAACATGCAAAAATTCTCTGAGACTCAAATGTCAAGGGCATGGTGACTTTATTCAGGCTGCTGAGACAAGAACAGCCCTGCGCAGTGTCTCCTGGAGCATGGAGAGTTTTATATGGGATAGGAATTTTATAGAAGGAAACAAAAGCAGCCAAGTGCCAGCTGCAAGTTTGGTGGGCTTTGGTCCTCGGGTGGAATGCTGCTGAAGGGAGCTGTTTTTGATTTGGCCCATCTCATTCTTTTGTATTCTGTTCTCATACTTAACGATTAAAGAAGGAACTTAGAGGGAGTGCAGAAAATTTTACAGTTCCTAACACCATTTTTCATTTCCTCAAACACAAAGTTAATCTCGATGTTAGTGATTTCTAACTTAATTGCACTGTGATCTGAGAATGTTGTCTGAATGATGTTGAGTCGAAATTTGCCTTAAGTTTCAAGTACAGGCCCAGTTTTCAAAAATGTTTCATCTCTTGATTGAAAAAACCATATATTTTCCAGTAGTTGGGTTTAGCGTATATGTTTATTGGTTTAAGCTTGTTAGTTGGGCTGTTTAAAATGTGTCTATTGTTCCTCTTTGCTGTACACCTGAAACTAACACAACACTGTAAATCAACTATACTCCAATAAAATTTTTTTTTAAAATGTGTGTATCATTCCTGATGATTTTCTTCTGCTTGCTCCCTGAGTTACTGAGAGAGATTTCCCACTGTATTGATAAGTCAGGGTTTCATTTCACCAGTGAATTTTTGCTTCCTATATTTTCAAGTTTTATTATTAAATACAAGTAAGGCTATTGTGTTGTTGAATAGATACAGCCAAATAACTTGCCCAAAAGATTTTTAACATTTCCTACTCCCACCAGCAAAATATGAGTCCATCAAGGCAAATCTTCTCTAGCACTGAATGTTGATACTCTAATTTTTGCCAATCAGAGGGCTAATTTAACTGCTTTAATTTGCATTTTCCTGACTACTTGTGCAACTGAAGATCTTTTTCTGTTTGTTGACCATTTAGATTTTCTCTTCTGCAAATCTTCATATCCTTTGTCCAATTTTCTTTGGAATGATTTGTCTTTTTCTTATCAATTTGTAGGAGCTCTTTGTACACTAGGGATATTATTAAGTCTTTGTTAGTTAGTGGCATTGCAATATTTTTCCCCTAACTCTTTTTGCCCTTTGCATTTGTAGTTGTCCTTTGATCTGTAATTAGAAAAATGTATTCTTTCATCAAAAATAAGTTTTCTTTTCTGGCTTCTGTATTTCCTGTCTTGTATGGTCCCCCTTCCCCATTCCAGGTAGTCCTAAAAAGATAGTCTTAACATTTATTTCATTTTTATTGTTTTAAATTTTTCTACTTTAACCTTTAATCTAGTTGAAATTTATTCTGGTATATGGTATGAGATCAAGGTCAAGCTTCACTGTTGCTGCATCAAATAAAAACAAATCTAGAATTAGATAGGGAGAGACTAATTAGAAAGAAAGACTATTGCAATCGGGAGAAAATTCCCATCTCAGAAATCTGCAAGCATCTCAAAACCAAACAGAAGAAGGTTTTTGGTTTATAGATAGGGTAAGGAGGAGGCAAGCCAAGATAAGTAGAATCTGTGGAGGAGAAGCTGCACAAGCAGGGGAATGACCAGTGGGGTCTGACAGGAGAGTGCCCACTGTGGTCAGCTGATTCCCAGGACAAGCTGACAAGAGGGGCACATTCCACATTTTTTGTGCTTGCTCAGGCTTGGTGGCAAGCAGAGTTCAGGAACCTGTAGGAAGGAGAGAAGCTTGGCTAAATTTTGGCTAACAAGCATTTTGTTGAGATTAATCAATGTTTATCAGGAAAAGAATGAGAATTTGGAGGGTCTGTGTCTGGCCATGTCACAGGTAAACAAGGGGCGTCTGTGAGTCCAAAGTCATATAGGGAAGGGAGGTTCTTTGCAGTAAGCAAAGAGTAACACACAAGAACACAAAAGAGTAAGGGAGGATTTCCCCGGTGGCTCAGTGGTTAAGAGTCCACCTGACAATGCAGGGGACACAGGTTCAATCCCTGGTCCAGGAAGATCCCACACATGCCATGGAGCGACTAAGCCTGTGCGCCACAACTACTGAGCCTGTTCTCTAGAGCCCGCGAGCTACAACTACTGAGCCCGAGTGCCACAACTACTGAAGCCCGCGTGCCTAGAGCCCGTGCTCCGCAACAAGAGGAGCCACCACAATGAGAAGTGCACCGCAACGAAGAGTGACCCCCGCTTGCCGCAACTAGAGAAAGCCCCCGCACAGCAACGAAGACCCAACGCAGCCAAAACTAAATAAATTGGAAAAAAAAAAGAGTAAGGGAATTTCTTAACCTTCACTATTTACCAGAATCACAGGGTTCAGGTAAAATCCAACATTATCAGCTGGCACGGTTTATGGAAGTTACTGCCCTATAGGCACTGAATTAAATGTCACTTCTGTCATATAAGGTCACAAATATATTTAGCTTGATCTGAACTCTATTGTGTCTCTATAATCTATATGATTTCAAAGGATTTTTGTTCTTGCAGATCTATTTTTCTAGGAACTCTTAAGTTCCTAGAATCATTTTATGAAGTTTCAAAATGAATGCTACGCACCCCACAAAACCCTCCACAAAACAAAACTATTGTTATTCTGATTGGAATTGTATTATTGGGTAACCCAAAAGAACTTTTTGGCCAATCCAATGTATTAATATTTTGGAGAGAGTTAATGCCCTTTATTATAATAAGCCTTTGTATCTAGGGATTCGATCTGTCTCTGATTATGTCTTGTATTATATGCTTCAATGATATTTCCTAGTTTTCTTCTTATAAGTCCATCACCTTTTTGGTTAAATTGATTCTTAGATATTTATAATATTGTTATTGTTAAGACTTATTTTTGCTAATCCTGTCTGCTAACTGCTAGTATAGTAAGAAAAGACCTATTTTTAAATTTTTATCTTATATTCAGCTCCTTATCAAAACTCCCTCCCAATTCTGGTAGCTTCTTAGTATAGTCTCTTAGGTTTTCTAATTGTATAATCATATTAGATTTAGTTAATATTCTCTTTTATCTGCTATTTGATGTCATTAGTTCTTTTTCCACTGAATTAGCTATCCAATATGGTAGCCACTAAGCTTACATGGCTATTTAAACTTAAATTTATTAAAGCTACATACAATTTAAAATTCAGTTTCTTAGTCACCTAGCCACATTTCAAGTGCTCAATGGCAGCATATGGCTAGTTGCTACTGTATTAGGCAGCTCTCTCTATATAAAACAAAACAGAACCAATAAACAGTATATCCCACGTGAAGGCAACTAGAGAAGATTTGATGAGTGTCCGCTACTTCAAATGTGAGAGCATCAGGGTAGAAGATTAAGAGGTACAAACTACTATGTATAAAATAAATAAGCTACAAGAATATATTGTAGGGCTTCCCTGGTGGTGCAGTGGTTGAGGGTCTGCCTGCCGATGCAGGGGACGCGGGTTCGTGCCCCGGTCCAGGAAGATCCCACATGCTGCGGAGCGGCTGGGCCCATGAGCCATGGCCGCGGAGCCTGCGCGTCCGGAGCCTGTGCTCCTCAATGGGAGAGGCCACAACAGTGAGAGGCCCGCGTACCGCAAAAAAAAAAAAAAAAAAAAGTTGAGTAATAGATGTGATAGAGAGCATCCCTATGGTGTTGTCACTTTTAATGGAAGTCATTTTATCCATTTTACCATTTAGTATAAAGTTTTCTGGCAATTTTTGGAAAATGGTTTTGTCAATTTTAAGTCGTTTCCTTCTATTTCTATTTTGAGTTTTTATTATTAATAAATGGCTAATGAATTGTATCACATACTTTTTTATATCAATTAATAGTGTTACATGGTTTTTCTAAAGTGCTGGTGTAATGAAGTATATTGATTGATTTACAAATATTAAGTCATACTAGCATTCCTGGAATCATCTTCATGGTTATGGTGTATTTTTTTTCTCAAGACATATCTGGATTTATTTGATATGCGGATATTTTATTTAGAAAAGTTTAGCCATATTCATGAAATATTGTCTCTAGTTATCTTCTTTTTCAAGCAATATATTTCAGTTTTGGTATTAAAATTATTCTCTTTTAAAAAATAAATTGGGAAACTTCCATCTTTCTCTAAGAACTGGACTCTATAGACCCATTTAGTCCTGATTTATTTTGAAAAGTGTTTCTTAATTTTCAACTGGTTAAGATGTTATGGTAATATTTAATTTATTTCTGTTTTTGTTGGCTCTTATCAGAGAATGTGATCTGCCAAAGCCCTACTTTTAAAAAATATATCAATCATTTCTCTGAGGCAAAGTTAGACAATTGAATGTTTTTTAATGTTGCAAGGACATAGGAGTAGAGAGTCTGCTTGTAAGATACATATTTCTTTTTCTGTCTTTTAAATGTAGCTTATTGATTATAATTTTCAGATCTTTCTTACCTTTAATTATTTTTGTTGGCTTGATCTATCATATTCTGAACGAGGTATAACCTCCCACTATAAATTATGAATTTAAAATTTATAAATTATGGATTCTTAACCGTGGTGGTTAAGAATCCGTCTTGCAATGCAGGGGACGCCAGTTCGATCCCTGGTTGGGCAACTAAAATCCCACATGCCGTGGGGCAACTAAGGCCGCGCACCGTAACTACTGAGCCGATGCAGCCAAAAAATAAATAAAATAAATAAAATTTTGTTCCTTTTCTATGAATTTTTTCTGGTGTTATTGGTGTTTGTATAAATGTTTATACATATTATATCTTCATCTAATGTATACTTTATTATTACATAATGTCTCTTTTTAAAAATCTGTTGAATGCTTTTGGCCTTGGAGTTTAACCTGATAATGATATCATCTGGCCTCCTTTATTCTGCTTGCATTTACCTGATGTATCTTTACATAGTGTTTACTTTTGCCTCTTTATTTCAAATGTACATTTAGGAAACAATGCATAACTCTTGTTTTTTAACACTATTTCACAGTCTTGTATAGGAGAACCCAGTCGATTTCATTTGTTAATGACATGCTCAATTTTGTGTCTTCAATCAGACTGTTTCCCCTTTCTACTTTGTTGTTGATACTCCTTTTCAATTTCCTTACATTTGCCATCTCTGTCAAGTTTCTGTTCATTCTTCTTCCTCTCCTAGTAATTTGGAAGTTCAACTCTGCTTATCAATTCTGCTGGTGATTATCCTTCTATTACTTATAAACATGATTCAATTTTTCTCTATTGGTCTATGACACACACACACACACACACACACACACAGATGCGTTACTTTCATTTACTCCTAATTTCTTAGGAGAATGTACCATTTAGAATGTTTTTACTTCTTCACTCGACCCTCACCCCAAATTTCTGTTCTTTTCTGAGATGATTTTTAAAAAATTAGAATGGATGCTGGGAATATGGTAGCAGCTGAGCAGTTTTTAAATCTCTCATCATGCCAACATGCAAACAGCAACCAGATAGCAGCATCAAAACCCATAGATAATATTCACAACAAAACTAGGGGACACAGTATCCCCAGCATGGTAGATTATCTGCAGGTATGACTGCCAACAATATTTCCATCCCCGTTAGTGCTTGCCACTCCTCCCATTGAGATATGGAGTATATATTTTCATTCTTTGTGTCTGGGCTGGCCTTATGTTCTGTTTCACCAATAAAATGCAGTAGAAATGACATTCTGGGGCTTCTGAGTGTAGGCATTAAGAGGCTTTGAACTTCTGCTTTAGTGAGAGGGGAACCTAGACACCCTGTAAAAAAGTCCTATCTTTCTGAAGACCAAGGCTCTGAGACACTATTTTAAAAAAGAGTCCATGTGCATAAGAACTGGGGCCCCAACTGAAAATTAGCACCAAAGTCCCAGTCATGTGTTGAAAGCATCTTGGATCCTCCAATCCCATTCTAGCTGCCTCAGACATCACATGGGAAAGAAATGGAGCCATCCCCACTGAGCCCTGCCCAAGTTTTTGACCGATAGAATCGTGAGCAATAAAATGGTTATTATTTTAAGCCACTAAGTTTTGGTGCAGTTTAGTTCCACAGCAATAAACAGCCGAAATATCCATAAATTTCAAAATACGTGTAGGTGAAGACAGGTCACCAGTAGCCACAAGAACTGCATGGTAGAGTTATCCGTGCAGGAAAAAGCAGAGGGAATTAAGGGGCATTTGACAGGCCTGAGAATAGGAGAATGCCAAAACAGTCAACAGTGATGGTATGCCAACTTGAATTCAGCAGCTGAAACTGAGAGGCGTTTTACCCTATCCAGTAACAAGTGAATGTAAGGGGTCTGCAGTAAAGTCTGAGGGGGCTGGAGCAGCCTAATTCCTGTGAACTCTTAAGATTGACTGTGCTTGGGGGTCCCCAAGACCACCCTCAGGTTCAATGATTCACCAGAAGAACTCAGAGAACTTAGCAGAGTGGTTATACTCATTGTTATAGTTTATTACAACGAAAGGATAGAGATTTAAATCAGCAATGGAAAAGAGCACATGGGGCAGAGTCCAGGAGGGACCAGAAGCAAGCTTCCAATTCTCCTCTCCCAGAGGAGTCATCTAGCCAGTGCTTAATTCTCCCAACAGGATGTGGAGTAACACACAGAAATATTGCCAACCAGGGAAGCTCACCTGAGTCTTGGTGTCAGAGTTTTTATCTGGAGTCAAATCACATGGGCAGAGCTGACCTTAGTTACTCGGTCCCTCCAAAGTTCGAGCTGATTCTGGATGGCCCAAGACCTCCACCATAAATTACAGTTTTAGAGTAAACTCTATGGCATGGCTCATGGACTCAGGTAAACAAAGATATTCTTAACAGGCGGGCTATGCCAAGGGCTTAGAGGTTGTCTACCAGGAGCTGGGCAAGGGCCAAACCTTTCTTTGGGACATGCAAGATTTGGACAACCCAGACCTGCTGAGTTAATCTTTTATTGTACATTGATCCACTAGGGCTCTCTTCCAGGATAGGGATCTACACTGAGGAGAAACTTCTGAAGGTAAAATCAAAATTGAACAGGTTAGGACAATAGAGAGTAACTGTATTCATTTCCTATGGCTGCTGTAACAAATTGCCTCAAACTTGGTGGTTTAAAACAACAGTAACTTATTCTCTCACAGTTCTGGAGGTAAGTAGTCTGAAATCAGCATCACGGCCAAAACCAAGGTTTCAGCAAGGTCCTGCTCTATCCACAGGTTGCCAGCATTCCTCACCTCTTCTGAGCCTTCACCAGCAGTGCTTTCAGCATCTATATTTCAACCAGCAGTCTGTTTTAGGCAATCGAGGCTTTTTCTGTCATGTTCCTTAACATTCTTCCAGCCTCTACATATTATTCAACTACACTATTCCAAAGCTACTTCCACATTTTTAGATATTTGTTACAGCAACACCCCTCTTCTGTTACCAAACTCTGCATTAGTTTCCTATTGCTGCTGGAACAAATTCCACAAACTTAGTGGCTTAAAACAACAGAAATTTATTCTCTCACAGTTTGGGTGGCCAGAATTCCCAAATCAGTATCACTGGGCCAAGACCAAGGTGTTGGCAGGGTCATGCTCCCTCTGGAAGCTTTAAGGGAGAATCCATTCCTTGCCTCTTCCAGCTTCTGGTGGCTGCTGGCATTCCTTGGCTTATGGCCCCATCACTCCAATCTCTGCCTCCATGGTCATATTTCCTTCTTTTCAAATTGTGTGATCTCCCTTTGCCTCCCTTATAAGATACTTGTCATAAGGCCCACCTGGAGAATACAGGATAATTTCATCTCAAAATCCTTAATCACATCTGCAAAGTCCTTTTTTTTTTTGCCATATGGTAACATTCACAGGCTTCAGGGATTAGGACATGGATTTCTTTTAGGGAGCCATTATTCGGTCTACCTCAATAAGGAAAGAGAATGTCCAGGTAAAAGTAGGGGAATAGAGTCAAGAAATCTCAGAAACAAGTTGCCATAATCTTTAGCACTATGCAAAAACAACAGAAGAGGGAGCTCTGACATTTGAGAAGCTATCCTGAACCCCACCTCCTTCCAAAAGTTCAGGAAAACTAATTTCTTATAAAGAAGAGCAACAAAAATGTACAGAAGGCAAATCCCATACAATGTTGCTATAAGGATAAAAGAATAAGTGGTAGAATATCAACCTGAGAGACAATGAAAGCATGATTGAAACTCACGCTTACAGAACACATCAAAGCTATAGCCAGCATTTTTCTTTTTTTTCCTCACCTCTTGTGAGCCCCAACCAGGGATTGAACCCAGGCCCTCGGCAGTGAGAGTGCAGAGCCCAAACCACTGGACTGCCAGGGAATTCCCGAGCCAGCTATTTTTTAAAAATTTTTATTTATTTTTGGCTGCATTGGGTCTTCGTTGCTGTGCGCAGGCTTTCTCTAGTTGAGGTGAACAGGGGTTACTCTTCATTGCAGTACTCAGGCTTCTCATTGTGGTGGCTTCTCTTGTTGCTGAGCACAGGTTCTAGGCACGTGGGCTCGGTAGTTGCAGCGTGTGGGCTCTAGAGTGCAGGCTCCATAGTTGTGGCGCATGGGCTTCGTTGCTTCACGGCATGTGGGAACTTCCCAGACCAGGGATCGAAGCCGTGTCCCCTGCACTGGCAGCTGTATTCTTAACTGCTGCACCACCGGGGAAGTCCAAGCCAGCTATTTTGAACAAGCTAAAAGACATTAAGAAAATAGTGAAAGGCAATAAAAGAATAGCATAAATAAGCACTAGAAAAATTCAGAAATAACATGATGGATCTCAGGAAATATTTGGATAAAAAAGAAAAAGTCATTTCAGAATAGAAGATTAAACTATAAGGAACATGAAGCAAATAAACATAACACATGATGGCTTAAGGGAAACAGAAGGCAAAAAGGAGGAAAATGTTTCTTTAAAAAAGAAAGAAAGAAAGGAAAGAAAGAAGGAAGGAAAGAAAAAAGATTTGAGAACAAGTGACAAACATTGAAGGTAGAAAAAGAAGATCCAATTCATATACCATAGAAGTCCCTGAAAAAGAAAACCAGACCAAGGGAACAAAACAAATACTAAAAACTATAGTTCTGGAAAACTTCCTGGAATAATTTTTAAAAAGTTAAAACTGCATACTAAGAGAGAACATCAGACTTCCTTCTGCTTCTGGCCAAGATGGAGTAACAGGGACCAGATTTACCATCCCATCTGAAACAACTAAAATAATGAGAAAAAGTGTATGAAACAATGGTCTTCAAGACATTGGACATCTGGCAATGAAGAACAGTGATCCTTGAGAAAGGGGAAACAAATGAAGTGAGCTCTACAAATGCCTCAGCCTGGATAGAGTTTCCAGTCATAACACTGACAGGGGGAATTCAGGGAGAGCCCAGTACTCTCCCTGAGTTAAGGAGATGGACCTGGGAGTTCAAGGAGACCAAGGAAGCTAGAGTTCACAAGTCAGCTCACTGGAGAGAAGAGAGCTACATAGAGATGAAAAGAGCTCCAGAGATCTGCAGAGGGTCCCGCTTGAGTTTTCAACTAAGTACTCCTCAGCTCATGGATATGAGGAAATTACACAAGGCTGGGTAAAGAACCACCAGAAAGGATTAGCGAGAATAATCCTTGGAGTTCACAGAGGACTGGGAATAGTTCCTGATCTCACCAGATAGAGTGGAAAACCTCATAATTCACAGGGAATCAAGTAGAGTACTTAGAAGTTCAGTAGTGGGGACAAAATTCGCCCTAGACTAGATGTTGCTCTGGCCCTGCCTAATAAAGCTTAAAAGCAAGACCTGAAAAAAATCCAACTATTCCCAGATAAATTAACTGTGTCCCAGAATAAACCTTAACAATATTTATAAGAATACAAAAATATCCAGCCCCAAGCAAGGTAAAATTCACAATGTCTTTCATCCAGTAAAAAATAACCAGGCATGGGGAATTCCCTGGTCGTCCAGTGGTTAGGGCTCCACACTCCCACTGCAAGGGGCACAGGTTCGATCCGTGGTTTGGGAGCTAAGATCCCGCATGCCACATTGCCAAAAGTAAATAAATAAATAAATACAAATTATTTTTAAAAATAACGAGGCATGCAGTGAACCAGGCAAACATAGGACACATGATTTGGAGAAAAATAAATCAAATTGACACAGAAATGACACAGATTATGAATCAGTAGTGAAGAACATTAAAACAGTCATTATAACTCTATTCCAATGTTCAAAATCCTAGATTATGCATATTAAGTAGAGACATGGAAGTTTTTTTTCTTTTTAAAATCATGGTCTGGTGGGATTTATTCTAAGAATGCAAGGTCAGTTACACATCCAAAGTCCAATTAATATAATATAATTCACCATATTAACAGAATAAAGAATGAAAACCATGATCATATCAAAAGATATATTAAAAAAGACTGTACAAAATCACACATTTATGATACAAAAACACCCAGTAAACTAAAAATGATGAAAGCTCACTCAACTTGCTAATGGGCATCCACAGAAAAATCTATCCATAATGTGATACTAAACGGTGAATGCTTTCCTCCTCAAGCTGGTAAGGAGGCAGGAATGCTCATTCTTACTGCTTTTATGGAAGTTTTTTTTTAAAGGTCCAAATAAAACTTCTGGAGATGAAAAACTACAGTATCTGAAATGAAAAATGAATGGCTAGAATTAACATCAGATTAGACATTGCAGAAGAAAAGATTAGTGAATCTGAAGGCATAGTGATAGAAACTATCCAAACTGAAATGTAGAAGGAAAAAAGACTGAAAAATGAACAGAGTATCAGCTGTGGGATAAAATCAAGCTGCCTAATATATACGTAGTTGGTGTCTCTGGGGGGTGGGAGGTACAGAAAAAATTATTTGAAAGAATGGGCTTCCCTGGTGGCGCAGTGGTTGAGAGTCTGCCTGCCGATGCAGGGGACCCGGGTTCGTGGCCCGGTCCGGGAAGATCCCACATGCCGTGGAGCGGCTGGGCCCGTGAGCTATGGCTGCTGAGCCTGCGCGTCTGGAGCCTGTGCTCCGCAACGGGAGAGGCCACAACAGTAAGAGGCCCGCATACCGCAAAAAAAAAAAAAAAAAAAAAAGAAAGAGTATACCGTGTACCTGAGAATATCCACCCAGAACGACCACCACTAAGTCATATTCTCATAAATTATTTGACTTTAAAGATAAAGATGTTTGGCGCATCTAGACAAAAAGAGCAAGTGACTTATGAGGGAAAGAAAATTAAATAGTCATCAGACTTTGATAGCAACGCTTTCTGTCAGAATAAAGTGGAGTAACATTTAAGATAGAACAAGGAAAGAAAATGTGAGCCAAGGGGCTTCCCTGGTGGCACAGTGGTTAAGAATCTGCCTGCCAATGCAGGGGACACGGTTCAAGCCCTAGTCCAGGAGGATTCCACATGCAGTGGAGCAACTCAGCCCGTGCGCCACAACTACCGAGCCTGCGCTCTAGAACCCGCGAGCCACAACTACTGAGCCTGCGAGCCACAACTACTGAGCCCGCGTGCCACAACTACTGAAGCTCGCGCACCTAGAGCCCATGCTCTGCAACAAGAGAAGCCACCTCAACGAGAAGCCCGCACACCGCAACAAACAGTAGCCCTGGCTCGCCACAACTAGAGGAAGCCTGCATGCAGCAATGAACACCCAATGCAGCCAAAAATAAATAAATTAAATTAATTAATTTTAAAAAAAGAAAATGTGAGCCAAGAATTTTTACCAAGAAAAACTGTCTTTCAACCATAAAGGACATGAACAAAATGTTATCGACATGTGAGAACTCAAGGAATATTGTCCTCATATGTTCTTCCCAAGAAATCTATTAAAGAACAAACTTCAGAAAACCAAAATGATTAGAGTCTTTGACCTAAGGACAGGCGGTAAACACTGAACTAAGAATTAAGACCACATAAGGGACCTCCCTGGTGGTCCAGTGGTAAAGAATCTGCCTTGCAATACTGGGGATGGGGGAGCTAAGATCCCATATGCCACGGGGCAACTAAGCCCGCATGCCACAACTACTGAGCTTGAGTGCCTCAACAAGAGAGCCCGTGTGCCGAAAACTACTGAGCCCGTGTGCCCTGGAGCCCACGTGCCACGCACCACAACTAGAGAGAGAAAAAAACCCGCATGCCACAACTAGAGAGAAGCCTGCACGCTGCTAGAGACCGTGCACCGCAAGAAAAGATCCCACATCCACAATGAAGACAAACACAGCTAAATAAATAAATATTTTTTAAAAAAAGAATTAAGACCAAGTAACAATTCAAAGGGAGAGGTTAGAATGCAATGACTGGACTTCCCTGGTGGCACAGTGGCTGGGAATCCGCCTGCCAATGCAGGGGACACGGGTTCAATCCCTGGTCCAGGAAGATCCCACATGCCGCAGAGCAACTAAGCCCGTGTGCCACAGCTACTGAGCCTGCACTCTGGATCCCGTGAGCCACAACTACTGAGCCCACGCACCACAACTACTGAAGCCGGTGCGCCTAGAGCCCATGCTCTGCAACAAGAGAAGCCACTGCAATGAGAAGCCCGCGCACCGCAACGAAGAGTTGCCCCCGCTCGCCACGACTAGAGAAAGCCCGGGTGCAGCAACAATACCCAATTCAGCCATAAATAAATAAATTTAAAACAAAATGTAGGGCTTCCCTGGTGGCGCAGTGGTTGAGAGTCCGCCTGCCGATGCAGGGGACACGGGTTCATGGCCCGGTCCGGGAAGATCCCACATGCCGCGGAGCGGCTGGGCCCGTGAGCCATGGCCGCTGAGCCTGCGCGTCCGGAGCCTGTGCTCAGCAACGGGAGAGGCCACAGCAGTGAGAGGCCCGTGTACCGCGAAAGAAAAAAAAAATGTAATGTCTCAGGTAATGTAGATATAGTACAACCATGAAAACATTGGGAGAGAATAGTGAGAATATATTCATGTTTTTAAACTATTCTTGGGGGGTAAAGGGGGTGGGATGAATGGGGAGATTGGGATTGACACGTACACTATGTATAAAATAGGTAACTAATGAGAACCTACTGTATAGCACAGGAAACTCCACTCAATGCTCTGTGGTGACCTAAATGGAAGGAAATCCCAAAAAGAAGGGATATATGTATATGTATAGCTGATTCACTTTGCTGTACAGTAGAAACTAACACAACATTGTAAAGCAACTATACTCCAATAAAAAAAATTTTTAATTAAATAAACTATTCTTGGTAATTATATCAGTGGTGGTGGTATTAGTCTTGTTATTCTGAGACTGAATAACGCCCGTGTGCCCAGAGAGGGGTTAACATCACAGGCTTGAGACTGCTCTCCCTGAAAAGACCTGCTCACAAGGTTTGCCCTTAGCTGGAGCCTGGGAACTTGAATTTCAGGAAAGTTTCCACTATTCCCTAACTGAAAATTGTGGCTCACTATGCCTAGACTGTACAGTGTGGTTTATGTCAAACACCTGCTTTCCTCCTGGGGATCTGGAATTTTGGTACATACTCAGCTGAGGGTGCCTGGTGGCTAAGTCCCAGTAAAGATCTTGGGCGGTGAGTCTCTAATTGGCTTCTCTGGGCGGAACCATCACTCACGCACGTATTGCTTGTTTTTGCTGCTGAGGGAAGAGCAAGATCTGCGTGACCCCTTGTGGGAGAGAGACAGCATAAGGAAACCTGTGCATGGCATCTTCCTGTGTCTTTTTCCTTTGTGATTCTACCACATATCTATTTGCTGTTATAAACCTTAGCTGCAAATACAACTATATCCCCAGTCCTATGAGTTCTTGCAGCGAATCATCGGATGTGGTGGCAGTAGTGGGACCCAATTAGAACAACACTGACTCACTGAAATATGGCTACAGCATTACTTAGGAAGAAGAAAGAAAAAGGGATGGGGGGGTGACAAAATCCTGGTGACTGGTTGGCTATGGGGTTACCTGCAGCAACTGAGCTGCCATCTCTTGTGAGAGGCAAATTCCCTCTGGAATTTGAAGAATGATAAATCCAGCCATAGGAGTTGGCTTGCTCCATCCCCTGGCTGTTCTTGGCTACACAGCTAAAAGGAGGAAAGAGAGCAGCTCAGCTGATGGCTTTGGTTTTTGTTCTCTCCTCCAAGTGGGAGGAGAAAGGGCCCTAATACTCTCCCCAAATGAGCTTTGTATGAGCTAAAGACAATAAAAATCAGTTTGTAGTTGCTGTCTCCTCCAGGTAGGAGGGGAAGTGTCCCAAAATTCCTGAAGGCAGGCCTTGGGCGTACCAAAAATGTTAAAAGTTTGTGTTGCTCTCTCCTCCAAGTGGAAGGAAAATAGCTAAATCAGGTCCCAGGGCTAGAGCAAGGCTTTAGATAAACCAGGAGAAAAAAAATAACCGAGTGAAATAAACAATAAAAAGCTACTCTAGTTTTTCTTCAGCTTAGCAGCTGCCTCAGCTCCACAGCAGCCCCTCCTTAAGTTGCAGCCTGGCTCTCTAGGCAGCTGTAATGTTAACCCCATAAATGCTGATTTTACAGTTTGAAGGAAAAAGGGGATTTTGTGTGTGTGTGTGGTCTGATCATTTCCTTTTCCCACTTTTTAAAAAATTGAGGTCTAGTTGATTTACAGTACTATATTAGTTTCAGGGGTACAACATAGTGTTTCAAAATTTTTATAGATTATTCTCCATTTAAAGTTATTATAAGATATTGGCTATATTTCCTGTGCTGTACAATATATCCTGTAGCTTATTTATTTTATACATAGTAATTTGTGCCTCTTAATCCCCTACCCCTATCTTGCCCCTCCCCCCCTTCCTTCTCCCCACTGGTAATCATGAGTTTCTTCTTCATATCTGTGAGTCTGCTTCTTTCTTGTTCTATTCACGTTTGTTTTATTCTTTAGATTCCACATATAAGTGATAATATATAGCATTTGTCTTTTTTTGTCTGACTTATTTCACTAAGCATAATACGTTCCAGGTCCAAGAGGGGAATTTTTAAAAGACTTTGTATTTATGGCTATTGCATCCAGGCATCTGATAAAAGTTAATATAAAATGTTATATGCTTCATTTCATCAGTGCTAGACAGATCATCCTGACAGGGAAAGCTGCAAAGGAAAAACAAAAAGTGTTAGTGGATCATAGTTCCCTTGCTTTTTACGATTGCAATTTAAACTATTTGACTATTGAAAAGAGAACAAGACCCCGTAATGAATGATTTTTACCTATTGGAGACTCTGAGAAAAGGGAGACAACATGAAAATAGATGCAATCTCTAGATAGAAACGTACTTTTGGAGATTTGAAATCCAGCTTTTAGTTTGCTAGTGTATTCTTGTGGAAATGAACTGTCTGGCCTGTAGAGGCCGCTGGTTTTCCAGCCCAGTATATATATTTTTGAGTGAGTCTGTTTGGACTCTAACTGACAAGATAAAAAGGGCTTTTAGAAATAATAGGAATGAATCTATATATAAAACAGAAACAGACTCACAGACATAGAAAACAAACTTATGGTTACCAAAGGGGAAAAGGGGTGGGGGAGGGATAAATTAGGAGTTTGGGATTAACAGGTACACACTACTGTATAGAAAGTAGATAAACAACAAAGATTTACTGTATAGCACAGGGAACTATATTCAATAAATTGTAATAACCTATAATGGAAAATAATCTGAGAAATATGTATATATATATAACTGAATCGCTTTGCTGTACACCTGAAACTAACACAATATTGTAAATCAACTATACTTCAAGTTTTAAAAAGGGCTTTTAAGACTCACAGATATAGAGAACAAATTAGTGGTTACCAGTGGGGAGAGGGAAGGGGAGAGGGGCAGGTACAGAGGTAGGGGAATAAGAGATAAAAGCTATTAGGTATAACTAAGCTACAAGGATATACTGTACAACACAGGGAATATAGCCAATATTTTATAATAACTATAAATGGAGTATAACCTTTAAAAATGGTCAATTGCTATACTGTACAACTGTAACATATAATATTGTACATCTACTGTACTTCAATTTAAAATTTTTAAAAAAGATGATGATGTTCATCTTAACCACTTCTACTAAAAAAAAGGTTTTGGGGGGCGCTTTTAAGAAAGACTTGCTCGTCACTTAGATTGAGAACACAGTTGTCTGGCCCTTCCTTGTCTCGGCTTTGCTGCTACTGAAGAAAAGCCGCTGGCTTCTAAAAAGTCCTGGATTCACAGATCGTAATTCCCCGGGCCTGACTCTAAGCTGAAACCTGAAACTGTCTTCTGCAGCTGTTTCAGCCTCACTGTGAGCTGTGCTGAACTGAAAGCGCATCTCGAAGAACAGAACTCAGATTCTGGAATGGTTGTCTATTTCAGACAGCCTCCGTGGGTGTCTACTAAAATATCATGGATGCTGAGTGAATATGAGATTTGATCATCATACAAATGCTGACGGGAAAGGGCTTGTTCTCTGAAACTGAGCTGCCCATGGGCTCCATATCTCTGGTACAGAGAATAATTGTGGGGCTAACTTGTAGTTACTGTTGAAAGCTGCAAGGACAGCACAGGGAGTGTGACCCCTTCCCCCAACTCCCCACAGATGGGACTCAGCGCCCCCGCTTGGCGATGTCTCACTGCTGTTGAGTTGCTGTATTCCACTTTCCAAAAGATTTGCAGTTTGTACCAATGAACTGATAGCCTAACTCTACTTCCTTCATCTCTCTCTTGCTACACACACTTTAGAAGGCATTTGATTATTAAATGCAGCTGTTCCCAACAAGGGATTGCTTTTTATCTAGATTACTCACTGGGGAAATGTTCAAGGTTAAAGGAGTGGGAGGTTACCTGAACCCATTTTGCAAAACAATGGAAAGTTAAGGATTCTTCCTGAGGGATTCCTGAAAGTGATGTGTCTTTCTGGTTAAATTGTATAAAAATGTTTTCCCGGGAAAATGGGTTTTCCTCTTGCATAGAACCCTTCCAGACAAAAGGTCTGGAGGAGAGTGATTGGGAAATGTCAGATTATGATTACTGAATGAGACACACTGATGTCACAACCGTGGAGAAATATAGAAAAAGCCTGGGAGTAGAGAGGGCGTTAATGAGCTTTGTTTTTCTGAACTGCTCCTGGAAGCTTTCCCTTCTTCCTGAAGAAAGATGCCCCATGGTGTTTCCTTTCTAAGCTGCTGTGAGCACTTTGAATGCAAACTGTCTGCTGAGGCTCCAGTCACACCTGATGGAGCTCAGACTATGGGACCGCAGGGGTGGCCCCAGCTCCTGCACTTTACCCACAGGGCACCTCCAGCTGTAGTCCACAAGAGGGATGAACAGGATAGGCCAAATGATGGAAACCAGCTGCCTTCAGGCAGTCCCTCTAACCAAGGACTAAACTGGATTATCTGGATTGGACTGGGCGTGAGGCTCCAAGTTGGGAGTCCACACTGCGGACCCTGTTAGCTCGTTCTGTCATACTAATGTCTGTCCTGAGACCAAGACCTCAAATGAATTATTCAAATTGGACAGGGAGTTCTAGATGGAAGGTCCCTGGGTGGGACGCCCCATTGGGACCCCGGGGAGCTGCACTGCCTGCCTGATGTATATCCTGTTCGGAGTAACCTAACAATTGTGAGCTCTTTGTTTCCAGGGGTGCGACGTGTGCCCTCTGGGACTGCAGTTCCTGCGTGAGAGCCCTGAATATCCCTACACAACCTCAGCCTGGAAAACTTTCAGGTCAGCTTCAGCTTATTGAGCACAGGGTGCTGTCCCTGAATCATTGTCACGAGCCGGGCCAGAAAAAGTTCATATAGAAATTTAAGGACTTCCCTGGTGGCGCAGTGGTTAAGAATCTGCCTGCCAATGCAGGGGACACGGGTTTGATCCCTGGTCTGGGAAGATCCCACATGCCACGGAGCAACTAAGCCTCGTGCGCCACAACTACTGAGCCTGTGCTCTAGAGCCATGAGCCACAACTACTAAGCCCGTGCGCCGCAACTACTGAAGCCCGCACGCTCTAGGGCCCACATGCTACAACTACTGAAGGTCGCGCGCCTAGAGCCCTTGCTCTGCAACAAGAGAAGCCACCGCAATGAGAAGCCCACGCACTGCAACGAAGAGTAGCCCCTGCTTGCCACAACTAGAGAAAGCCTGCGGGCAGCAACGAAGACCCAACGCAGCCAAAAAAAAAGGAGAGAGAGAGAGAGAGAGAGATTTAAGGAAGCCACTTGGCTTTCTAAGATAGATCTTTTTGGTTAATGGGGTTTATTTTAACTGGTGAAATCTAAGACCTCTAGAAGGTATAACTGAGGCTATACCACAGGTTGATCTTATCCTGCTGCATGCGGTCCTACTGATAATTTTGCTGTAAAGTTGTCTTGGTCAAGGGCCAAAGGGTACACTAGCCAGAAAGGGGTTAACAGAGCAGCCCTGAGACTGCTATCCCTTGAAAGGCCTTCTTGCAAATTTGGCCCTTGGCTGGGAACTTGCATTTGGGGAGCATTCCCACTGTTCCTGAACTGATAAGGATGGCTTACTTGCCCAGTCTGTTATGCAAACAGCATGGTTTACATCATCTGCTTTCCTTCTAAGAGTCTGGCATTTTGATGCATGCTAGGCAGAGAGTGCCTAGCGACAGCCCCCAGTAAAATCCTTGGGCACTGAGTCTCTAATGGCCTCCTGGGAAGAAACATCACACATGTGTTGCTGTGTTTTTGTTGCTAGGGAACAGCGTGCTCTACATGACCCACAGAGGGAGGGAGACAGCATAAGGAAGCCTGTGCATGGCATCCGTCAGACTCTGTGTCTTTTCCCCTTGCCCATTTATTCTGTCACATATCCTTTTGCTGTAATAAAACTTAACTGTGAATACAATTATATGCTCAACCCTGTCAGTCCTTCTAGCAAGTCATCAAATGTGAGGTGATCCTGGGAACCCCTAACACAGTGGGATAGAGTACATGAATAACTATGAGATATTCTAATTCTATCATCCTCTTTATCTTTGAGAACCTATATTTTTGGTGTGGAAGAAAGGAGAGACAGATACAATGGAAGAGGTTAAGTAAAAACAAACACAAAAACCAAGAAACCAACCTGCATTCCTGAATTTGAATTGCAAATATCAGTATGATCTCACAAGATGGTTTATTTTTTTTTAACATCTTTATTGGAGTATAACTGTTTTACAATGGTGTGCTAGTTTCTGCTCTACAACAAAGTGAATCAGTTACACACACACATATGTTCCCATATCTCTTCCATCCCGTGTCTCCCTCCCTCCCACCCTCCCTATCCCGCTCCTCCAGGTGGTCACAAAGCACTGAGCTGATCTCCCTGTGCTATGCGGCTGCTTCCCACTAGCTATCCACCCCACGCTTGGTAGTGTATACATGTCCATGCCACTCTCTCACTTCGTCACAGCTTACCGGTCTGTGTCTTTATTCCCATCATACCCCTAGGATCTTCATGACTTTTTTTTTTTCTTAGATTCCATATATATGTGTTAGCATACGGTATTTGTTTTTCTCCTTCTGACTTACTTCACTCTGTATGACAGACTCCAGGTCTATCCACCTCACTACAAATAACTTAATTTCATTCCCTTTTATGGCTGAGTAGTATTCCATTGTATACATGTGCCACATCTTTTTTTAAAAATTTAATTTTATTTTTATACATCAGGTTCTTATTCGTTATCTATTTTATACATATTAGTGTATATATGTCAATCCCAATCTCCCAATTCATCACACCACCACCCCTACCCCGCCACTTTCCCCCCTTGGTGTCAATACGTTTGTTCTCTACATCTGTGTCTCTATTTCTGCCTTGCAAACCAGTTCATCTGTACCATTTTTCTAGATTCCACAAATAGTGCTGCAATGAACATTGGGGTGCATGTGTCTTTTTGAATTATGGTTTTCTCAGGGTATATGCCCAGGAGTGGGATTGCTGGGTCATATGGTAGTTCTACTTTTAGTTTTTTAAGGAACCTCCATACTGTTCTCCACAGTGGCTGTATCAATTTACATTCCCACCAACAGTGCAAGAGGGTTTTTCTCCACACCCTCTCAAGCATTTATTGTTTGTAGATTTTTTGTTGATGGCCATTCTGACTCATGTGAGGTGAAACCTCATTGTAGTTTTGATTAGCATTTCTCTAATGATTAGTGATGTTGAGCATCCTTTCATGTTTTGCCCGTCTGTATGTCTTCTTTGGAGAAATGTCTATTTAGGTTTTCTGCCCATTTTTGGATTGGGTTGTTTGTTTTTGTAATATTGAGCTGCATGACCTGCTTGTATATTTTGGAGATTAATTCTTTGTCCCACCTCCTAGAATAAGGGAAATAAAAACAAAAATAAACAAATGGGACAGAATGATCTTTAATAAAGTAGTAACCTTTCAAGGATGATAGGAAACCAAGTCATTTTCTTGAAAACTGGTAAATAAAAGGAAAAGAATAAAGCATTTGTTCGGCCTTTCCTATATGAACTGTAGCATCAGTAACCAAATGACAGGTGAGTGAAAACATCTCTATAAAATGTATTGCAACTAATAAATGAAAAAGAATTGTTATAATTTGAATATCACCATTTTGCAACCACCATTGAATGGATCTAGGCTTTGAGCATCTCAGCTGCTAAAATCACAAAAAGAATGACAACCAGACATTATGTGCCCCTGATGAGAGGACACGCCGCTACTTGAAGTCTTGCTAAAGAGATCAAACTCTAACCAGACTGGCCTCTGCATTCAGCTGTCAGTTTGCAGGAAACATAATACAGAGAAATATGCTGAACTGAATGTGAAATAACAGAAAAAAATATATATTGGTCTCTGTCCCCAGTTTCTGGCACAGAGTTCCAAAAACCCTTGTACTTTCCTATGTGATAAGAGCACAGAGCTCCTAAATCCTTTGGAATTTCCTCAGTGACAGCAATATCTTTTGTTCTAATAAGGTGACTCTAAGTAGGCTCCCGGATGGGAGCTGGTCACCAGAAAGACCAAGTCATGATTAGAAGCTTGGAATTTTCAGCCCTACCCTGCATTCCCCGGAGAGGGGAAAGGGACTGGAAATGGAGTTAATGATTAATTATGCC
Organism: Physeter macrocephalus; assembly: GCF_002837175.3. Taxonomy (NCBI): domain Eukaryota; kingdom Metazoa; phylum Chordata; class Mammalia; order Artiodactyla; family Physeteridae; genus Physeter; species Physeter macrocephalus. The sequence continues at coordinate 32,148,180 of NC_041234.1, read as the reverse complement.
TATGTTATGAAGCCTCCATAAAAATCCCAAAAGTATGGGGTTCAGAGAGCTTCCAGGCTGTTGAACATGTGTAGGTGCTGGGAGAGGGCAGGGAAGCACCCCTTGACACATACCTTGCCCTACACATCTCTTCCATCTGGCTGTTCATCTGTATCTTTTATCATATCCTTTTTTAAAAAAAAATTATTTATTTAATTTGTTTATTTTTGGCTGCACTGTGTCTTCATGGCTCTGCATGGGCTTTCTCTAGTTGCGTCGAGGGGGGGCTATTGTTGGTTGTGATGCGTGGGCTTCTCATTATGGTGGCTTCTCTTGTCGCGGAGCATGGGCTTTAGGCGTTCAGGCTTCAGTAGTTGTGGCACACGGGCTCAGTAGTTGTGGCTCGTGGGCTCTAGAGCACAGGCTCAGTAGTTGTGGCGCACGGGCTTAGTTGCTCCGCGGCATGTGGGATCCTCCCGGACCAGGGCTCCAACCCGTGTCTCTCCTGCATTGGCAGGCGGATTCTTAACCACTGCGCCACCAGGGAAGCCCTATCATATCTTTTTAAAATAAACTGGTAAGCAGTGAGTAAACTGGTTTCCTGTGAGCTGCTCTAGCAAATTAATCGAATCCGAGGAGGGGGTCATGGGAACCTCCAATCCATAGCTGGTTGGTCAGAAGCACAGCAGCTTGGACATGCGACTGGCATCTGAAGTCTCCTGGGACTGAGCACTTAACCTGTGGGATCTGACACTATCTCCAGGTAAATAGTGTCAGAATTGAGTTAAATTGTAGGACATCTGGCTGGTGTTGCAGAGAATTGCTTGGTGTGGGAAATAAAACCCCACATATCTGGGGTCAGAAGTGTGAGTGTGGCAGTAGTGTGAGAGTACAGGAGACATACGTAGGAGGAGTAATGTAGGTTTTCTATACACTGCACCACGTGTGTGCAACTACTCAAACCTAGACTGTGGAAAATCCAGACTTGAGTGAGAAACTTGAGAGTAAAAGAGATTTTAAAAACCTAACAATTTGGGACTTCCCTGGTGGTCCAGTGGGTGTGACTCCATGCTCCCAATGCAGGGGGTCCGGGTTTGATCCCTGGTCGGGGAACTAGATCCCACATGCATGCCACAACTAAGACCTGGCGCGGCCAAAATAAATAAATATTTTTTAAAACCTAACCATTTTTTTAACTGGCAAGACTAAACTACAATGTTTAGGATGTGCACTTGTGTGATATAATGATAAAGAAATGCAAGAAAATAATTGTTATAAAGTCAGGGTAATGGTTGGTGGGTTGAAATTGGTTGGGGCTTCTGGGATGAGTGACAAAGTTCTTGAATTCAGTAGCAGTTACAAGGGTGTTTGCCTTGTAACCCATTAAGCTATACTTTTGTGTCATATGGCCTTTTGTATCTATATTTTATTTTACTTTAAAAAATATGCAAGCCCTGGGCTATTATTGGTTTTTCCCTTATAGTAGAGAATATTTATCCTGAATGCCCAGTCATCTTCCATTTTATGCTTATGTTGCAAAAGTCATTGCTTGATACTGTTTTCCTCCTATTCTGAGATTTCTATTCTAAGGTTAGAGAATTTTGTTGAATATTTCCCTCAAGTCCAGAACATTGATGGTAAATCCTCTGTACTCTTTGTCTAAAAATATCTTTGATTTACCGAGAAGAATTTTCATACTTATCTTTAAGGTAAGGTAAGTGAAAATGAAATAACTTCTTTCTATTCTCACACATAAAAAGAGGAAGAACTGGAATTGAAATTTATTAATTTTACTCAGAATTTCATGGTATTTTCAGGATTGCATACTGACTAAAATGTAGAGTCAATATTCACTGAGTTTTGCATATTTTATCTAGAGTAAAATTAATAAATTTCAATTCTAGGCCTAGATCAAGTGCCCCCACAATATAGTTACCCAGTAAATAAAAATTTTTTTTAATTTAATTGTGGTAAAATACACACAACATTTACCATCTTAACCATTTGTAAATGTACAGTTCAGTAGTGTTAAGTATTTTCACATCATTGTGCAACCAATCTCCAGAACTTTTTCATCTTGCAAAACTAAAACTCTGTACCCATTAAACACCAATGCCTCATCTCCACCCCCTCCCAACCCCTGGCAACCACCTTTCTACTGTCTGTCTCTATGAATTTGACTACTCTAGGTATCTCATATAAGTGGAATCACACAGTATTTTTCTTCTTGACTGGGTTGTTTCACTTAGCATAATGTCCTCAAGTTTCATCCCAGTAAAATTTGGTAAAATCCTGGTAATTTGGAAAGTATCAAACATACACAAAATAAGAAAGAATGGCATAATGAGCACCTATGAACTGTTACACAGCTCTAACAATTATCGTCAATTTGCCATTTTTGTTTCATATATTCTGTGAACTCTTTTTTGCTAGAGTTTTTCCCCAAACATTTTATTATGAAAAATTTCAAACATCCAGAAAAGTTCAAAGAAGTGTACAATGAATACCCATGTACGTATTGTCTAGATTCTACAATTAACATTTTGTTAGATTTATTTTTCAATAGCTTGCTTTATCTGTATAACATTTTGTTATATTAGTTAACATCTCTCCATCCCTCTACCACCAATCCATCTTTTTCTTTTGAGAGTGGATGGGAATTTAATACTTGTAAACATTACAAATTGTAGATGTAAGCTGTAAAAGACCCCATGTCATTGGGAATGGGAGAAGAGACCCAAGTCAGATGTCTCAGCAGACAGCGGCAGCAGCAAACACACACTGAAGGCACACCTGGGAATGCCAAGTGCTATGGGGGTTGGCTCATTTCATCCTCGGGGCAGCCCCAATAGGTAGGTGTGTTATGTCATCTTACACATGGGGAAATAGACCCAGAGACATCAGCACAGCGAGGAGCTCACACACTGGCCAAGTGGCAGAGCCAGGATTCAAACCCAAGCCCTGCTGTGTGCACTGATCCCCTGGGCCCAGCTCTATTCTGCTCACAGGGTCCTGTGAGGGTGAGGCTCACAGTCGCTGCCCTGGGTTGAGTACCAGAACCACCTGCAGAGCCTGCTAACAGACCCCACCCTCTGCTCAGGATGGAGGCACCCCAAGCACTGAGAGGACAACAGGAAGGCGGCAGGAAGAGCAAGTGGAGGGAGCCAAGGAGCCAGATCACGGGGCCTCCAAGCCACAAGTCCTTAACTTCGCATCCCCATGCCCAGGTGTGGCCTTCAGACCCACACCTGCCAGCATCAGACATCACCAGATGGCAGGATTTGATGGTGACATGGGAGAGTGCCTGTGCACCCCCAGGCAGAGCCTCACTGAGCCACCCTTCCTGAGCCTGCCCAGTGGCGGGTGGGCTGCTCCTGATAGGGTCCTCGATGGGGTGAGCGGAGGGGACGGCCTGCCCCGCAGAACCCAGCTCCTTGCTCCCTCTCCTCCAGGAGCCTCCCATCCCCGAGGGCTGGGTGAAACCTGCAGCTGTGCTCCCATCACAGCACTGTCCTGTCGCCTTGATCATCTCTCTCACTAGTCCACAAGCTTCGCTGGGGCTCAGGGCATATCTTACTCCTCTTTGCAGTCCTAGTGTTAGGACTCAACATGTCTCTCCTAACCAGGGCACAACCTGAAATTCCTGTGCTCCAGCCCAGCCAGAATCCAGAGGACCACTAGGTGGCAAAGCTGGGGGTCCAACAGGTGCTCTGACTGTCCTTGCTGGCACCACATCTACCTGCCCCAGGTAGACCTGGATTCTGCCAAAGGTCCTGCTCAGTCAGGGGGATGCAGGGTGTATAAATGAGGTGGGTCATTCACAACCTGGGACAAGGAAGACACAGGCTCATTTTCATCCACTCTGAAGCTGCCCCCGAAGATCTATCTGGAAGGAGCGTGAAGAAATAGCACCCTTGCAGAATGCCAGCTGGCCTCTTGATGCGTCTGTTCTGAAGGGGCCACACTTACAGGTGGGTCGAGATGCACTTTCTTTAGAAATGATTCATCACTCCTCCTTTGTTGGGCTTCGTCTGGGATCTGCTGGAAGCCTGGGAAAGCTGCCCAAGTTTGGGGGTGGGGAATGCTCCAGAAACTCATCTGCTTTCACCACCTCAATTTTGGCCGAGGAGACCGAGGAGGCCAAAGAGAAGGGACAGGCCCAAAGTCTGAGGCAGTAAAAGGCAGAGCCCGGCACGACTCACCCACCTGCCCCAGCTGCCCACTTTCCAGAGCAACATGTAGACTCGGCATCCTGCCAGTGGTTACACTGGCCTTCACTCCGGTTAGGGAGTACAGATCTAATACTACCTTTTGGTACCCACAGGGAAGACTGTTGGGGAATGAGATGGACCATGACCATCACCACCACCCCAGAAGCCTGCCCTTGGCACATGGCATCAGGGCCAGGGACAAACAAACCATAGGTGCACTTAGTTTCTCAAATCTGATGAAGGCTGAGTGGGGTATACATTTGGGGAGATGCCCCCAACTTGGCTTTGAAGGCTCTAGCTCTCAGCTGCTTGCTCCTTCTGAGGTCCAAGTCCCAGGACCATCCATCTTCTCTATTGAGGCCCTGCAACATGAGTTGCAGACACCAATACACCTTGCCCTTGCTAAAGTATTTTTAAGGAAAATCCCAGACGTTATTATTTCACCCATAAATACTTTAGTATATATCTTTTTTTTTTTTTTTTTTTTTTTGCAGTACTCCGGCCTCTCACTGTTGTGGCCTCTCCCCTTGCGGAGCGCAGACTCCGGACGCACAGGCTCAGCGGCCATGGCTCACAGGCCTAGTACGCGGGCCTCTCACTGTTGTGGCCTCTCTCGTCGCGGAGCACAGGCTCCGGACGCGCAGGCTCAGCGGCCATGGCTCACGGGCCCAGCTGCTCCGTGGCATGTGGGATCTTCCCGGACCGGGGCACGAACCCGCGTCCCCTGCATCGGCAGGTGGACTCTCAACCACTGCGCCACCAGGGAAGCCCTAGTATATATCTTTAATAGATAAATATTATTTGCTTTAGCATAAACACAAAACCATTATGACACCTAACTAAGTTAGTAATTCCTTGACACCATCTGCTATCCAGTACATGGTTAAATTTTGTGGGGTGAAAGCTGAATGACTGACCACGTGGAGACTGTCCTTCCAGGTTTCTCAGAGTCTCTGTGGAGCCCCTGGGCCAGACCCAGTAGTGAAGCCTGCAGGATCTTCCTTCTGGCCCCAGAAGCTCTGGTTGAGTCCACAAGCCTGCCTGGCCTCAGGCTCCCGGGAAGAGCGGAGCTGTCAGCAAGAGAGCCTGGGGATTGAAGCCCATCAGGAAGATGCCAGACAACTGGAGGTCTCCCCAGTATTTCCCCAGCACTGGCTGTAGAGGGATATGGCAGCGAGTGTGAGGTGAGGTGGGAGAGGGCTCTAGGGGTAGGAATTCAGTGAGGATATGGCCCTAACCTGTCACCAGGGCCTCAGGGCAGGGGCAGATGGTTTCACAGAAGCAGCAGATTCCAGAATCACTGCCCCTGAGACAGATCACCATCCTCCTGCTGCGTGAGCACCATGTGGCTGGTGTCACATGACATGGACAGAAATGAACAAGTTCCTGTGATTTATCACTTCTTCATCGATTTATTATTGCCTTTGTTTGTTTGTTTGAATTTTAGAATTTTTCTAAGATTCTGTATCGCAAAATGGCCAAAATAACAATAAAATTTAGGATCAGGGAAAATATGAGAGGGTAGAATATCAACACCAGGACAAGTTCAAACTGTAAATTTGCCTTTGATCTAAATAGAAGACTTAGCAAAAAATGAAATTAAATCAGCTACAGATGTACAGAAATTAGTGATACGTTATATCAAAGTTACACTTGTGTTTAGTAAAAATTTCTACAAGGCCGGTTACCAGGAAAAAAAAGAAAAGCATTTCCTTGACACTTCCCCCCTTCTCCAACTCCTCAAAGGGGAGACTACTTTGAATTCATTTATTGATTCTTTTGCATTATCTCCCCATCTCTAAATTACACACCTATGTTGCTAGTTCTTTGTCTTGCAGGCATTATCTTTTGTCTTTCCTCCATGGAAGATAAGGATCTAGCCATCTTTCATGCAACTCACTTCCCAAGTTCCACACTCCTAAATTGGTTGTGTCATTTGTTTAGATCTATGGTCAGTATTTATTATTTCGACTATTAAACTTTTCGCAGCTGAGCCATGTTGTAGTTTGATTATTTTTATTTCCTGCTCATCTTTTGGTTTCTCCTACAGCTAATAATTGTCTGGCTTAGTTTTCTGTATGCTTACCAGTGATTGAACTCAGAATCCTTTCCAGCTGTGTAAATTTTATCAGCATATTCCACATATTATGTGATAATAATAACAGCAAAAACTTATGTAACCAGCACTGCTCTGGGTACTCCACACATACCCCACAATCACCTGATGAGAAAGGTAACCTGAGTTTCCCCATTTTGATACTTGGGGAGACTAAAGCACAGAAAATTTAAGTAAAGTCACCTATATAGGTAAAACCGACAGTCTCCCTCATGTGTGTCCCCTTTACTCTCACTCAGAACACTTCACCCTTCAGATTCATTTGGCACTTAGTTCTACCACTTACCAACTGTGTTAGAAAAACCACCCAGTCATCCCTCTTCTGTGAAGGGAAAAACCCCGTCCTCTTCCTCCCACGTGTCTCCTTTATTCTCACACAGAACACTTCACTTCTGACACCTCTGGTCACCAAATGTGTGGAGGTTTTCCCCCCGCAAAACAATCCTCTGTGACACCAGCTGGGTGTTCTACAATTTAACCCAATTCTTATACTATCTACCTGAAGGTGGTGTCGGATCCCACAGGTTAAGGGCTCAGTCCCACAAGACTGCCCCCACCCCCTGCCCCACTTTAGATGCCAGTCAAAATCCCCATGTTGTCACATGTGCTTCTGGCCCATCAGCTATAAATCACAGATTCCCATAACCACCTCCCTGAGTTCGATTAATTTGCTAGAGTGACCCACAGAACTCAGAGAAACAGTTTTCTTACTGTTTACTAATTGATTATAAAAGGATACAAATGAACGTCTTTGTATGTTCATTTGGAAGAGATGTTTAGGACAAGGTATGTGGGAAGGGCACAGAGCTTCCATGCCCTCTCAGGGCCCATCACTCTCCCCAAATCTCCATGTGTTCACCAACCAAGAAGTTCTCTGAACCCCATATTATTGGGATTTTATGGCGGCTTTATGACATAGACATGATTGATCATTAACTCCATTTCCAGCCCTTCTCTTTTCTCATGAGAATGGGGGTTAAGGCTGAAAATTCCAAGCTTTTAATCATGGTTTGGTCTTTCTGGTGACCAGTCCCCATCCAGGATCCCACCTAGAGTCACCTCATTAGAACAAAAGACCTTCCTATCACCCAGGAAATTACAAGGGTTTCGGGAGCCCTGTGCCAGGAACTGGGGGTAGAGACCAACACATATTTTCTATTATCTCATATCACCCCAAAGCACAGGCAAGTAAGTGGTGGCAGTGAGATTCAAATCCAGATAGTCTGGCTAGAGTCCATTCTTTCAAATAATAAAAGTAGATTATTCATTCCATCTGTTTGAAGAAATCTCTCCTACAGCCTTCTGACCTGCTCCAATCAGGAATGACTCTCCTACACTTGACCACCTACTCCAATCCTAGAATCCATGCCAGAGGTCACTGCCATGGATCAGTTTACTGGATATCCCTCCAGATTATTTTCTATGCATTTACATATACATTGTACATAGAAAAATATATAGTTTAGTTGTGCTTTTCCTTTTATAGGAATATTCTTATTTTTCTGCAAATTGCTTTTCCATTAAAAATGTAGCTTGAAATAAATATGGCTTAGAGAGACTTCCAATTGATATGATGTGGAAATCTCTCTAAGACATATTTATCTCAAGCTATCAGTGAACTTATAGTTCACTTCTCATTTTTCACTGGAACACTCAGCAAATTCCCTGGTACATAATTCTATGGGTACACATGTGGATATTTTATTAGGAGAATGAATCTCTGGGAATAGAAGTCCTAGGACAAAGGGACAGTATTAATTTTAATAAAACTTCCAAATTATCCTCCAAAAAACCAGAACCAGTTTATGTTTATGAGTGGATGACCCTGCCAATTACACACTCGGTCTTCATTATTGGATACTATCGACCTTTAGATCAAGCAAAACCAAAAGTTATATTTGTTTAAATTTGCATGTCTCTAAATACTATTGCATCTCTGTAAGGTTGATCATAAATTTCCTAAGCTTATTGGACATTTGTGTGTCTTTTTCTATAAATTGCCTATTCATATACCTTACCCATTTTTCTATTGGGTTTTCAAAAATTTTTCCTATTGATTGGTTGGAATTCTTTACTCTGGATATTAATCTTCATTATTCTTTAGTTGCTTATCTTTCAGTGTTATTTATGATCTTTTATTGTGCAGGAATTTTAAACTTAAGTGTAGTAATATTTGTCAATATTCCCTTTATGGTATATGTATTTTATATCTAAGATCTGAGATTATTTAATAATGTTCTATATTATCTTCTAGCTTTTTTTTTTTTTTTTTTTTTTGTGGTACGCGGGCCTCTCACTGTTGTGGCCTCTCCCGTTGCGGAGCACAGGCTCCGGACGCGCAGGCTCAGCGGCCATGGCTCACGGGCCTAGCCGCTCCGCGGCATGTGGGATCTTCCCAGACCGGGGCACGAACCCGTGTCCCCTGCATCGGCAGGCGGACTCTCAACCACTGCACCACCAGGGAAGCCCGACCTTCTAACATTTTTATAGTCAGCACTTTAGTCTTTCTGGAATCTATTTTTATTTCCACATGGAAGAATATTAATTTAAAATTTGCATAAATGGTTTGTTTTAGTGTATAGTTCAGTGGGTTTTAACATATATATCGATTCATGTAACCACCACTGAAATCGGTATACAGAACAGTTTCAAGACCCAAAAAACTCCCTCATGCTGTTCCTTTGTAATCAAACCTCCCCCTCATCCCAACCGCTGGCAACCACTGATCTGTTCTCTGTCCCTATAGTTATGTTTTTACCAAAATGCCATATAAATGGAATCACCAGGAAAATTTGCTCAGGTTATAGTATGTAATCTTTGAGTCTGGCTTCTTTCACTCAGTGTAATACTTGGAGAATCATTCATGTTGATACATCTATCAATGGTCCATTCCTTTTTATTGCTGAGTATCAATACTCAGCATAGTTTGTATATTCCCTTGTATGAATGTATCACAGTTTGTTTATACATTCACTCATTGAAGGACATTTGGGCTGTTTCCAGTTTGGGGCAATTATGAATAGAGCTGCTATAAACATTCGTGGACAGGTTTTGCTGTGCACATAAGTTTTCCTTCCTCTATGGCAGAGGCCTGCAAACTACAGCCCATGATCCAAAACCCACCAACTGCCTGTTTTTGTAAATAAAGTTTTATTCAAACCAGCCACACTCGTTTGTTCATGCATTGGTTGCTTTCCTGCTATAATGGCAGAGTTGGGTAGTTGCGACAGAGACTGTGTGGCATACAAAGTCTAGAATATTTACTGCCTGGCCCTTTCCAGGAAAAGTTTACTGACCCCTGGAGTTCATAAATTATTTTGGGGGGTCGCTTTACCCAGTTCTTCCCTCTAGGGAGGGAGGGAAGCCCCACCCTCCTGGGACCACAGCTCCACCTACTGGAGAGAAAGGTTCCCCTCCCTCAGTTTTGGTTCTTCAGAGGTCTTTGGCCACTGCTGATGCCACCGTGAAATTGCTTAGGGGCCTGGACACAGGAGACCAGAGAAAATAAAATGAAAATAAAAATAGTGGGGGATTTCCACACTCTCTGAGCATTAGGCTCAAGCCAAAACTAAGGGACTTCTGCATCTCTCTCTGCTGTGCAGTGCTCACTTCCGGTTTCAACCTGCATTTAATTCAGGCTGGAGAATACTGGAAGAAGAAAAATGGTAAACTCACCACCGCTTCAGCGGTACCTCAGATTCTGGTCTTCTCCCCAGTCCTCCTGCCTCTCTTTTCAGAGCCCTCAAATAGCTGGTCCATGCATTTTGTCCACTTTTTATAGCTGAGCTAAATCTGTGAAGTCTGTCTTCCCTGCAGTTGTGCAGCCACGGATGTCTCTGCTCAGAATTTTTTTTTTTTATAATTAAGACTGGTTTTCTAGAGGTGACCCCCCCATGTCTGTACAGCTCAGTATTCAGCAAAAGATTGATCAGAGGTTGTGCAAAAACATGTCAAGCCATGTTTGACTTGCTTTGCTGCCAGAGCGTACATTCAAACATCAGGCCTTTTACTAGTCTGCCCTGGCTTTTATTTCTCTCTGGGCTTGCTCATGTCTCCTCTGTGCATACACAGGCTCAGTAACCTAGAGATAGTGGATAGCGTTTGGGTCTTTTCTGATCTCTGCTGCACACGTGCAAAGGCTCCAGTCTGCCTAAGATAGTTTGTCAAGACCCCTGTAGATGTCTCATCAACCAGATCTTGTTAAATTCCCAGCAGACCAGTCCATTACTTGCCCCAGACAGGCTGTCAGGTCCTACTAATGGCTCTGCTGGCCCCCTAGGTTTGCTTGCTGCTGAGATAAGCCACTTAAACTGACCATGCTCCAAATCCTGTTAGCCATCTTCAGCAGCTGCAGTGAAGCTTGCTGTTTTCCTGGGCTGCCCTGCCCTGGTTGAACTACTGCACCAACAGTGCCAGAGGAGGGAGCCACAATGGAAAAAAACACCCAAACTGCACTGTGTTGAGCAGTTTTGATGCATAAAACAATTTACAGAATGCATTTGGTAGAATTCTAGAGTACTGAAATGGTTGTTTTGACCATTTTTTCCCCCAGCTTTTAGAGTTGCTTTTGGGGGAGAAGATTTGTCAACCTCCTTACTCCATCCTGCCAGAAGCAAATGTCTGCCTTAAGTTTTATATAAGCAAAAATAATAGAAGAAAGCAGGCTACCTGCCACCAGCCCAAAACCGCCCTGGGGCAGGGATGCTTGTCTCTTCACAGACATCCTCAAAACATCTGCTAAAAGACTTCACTCTTTCCCATCAACCACACATTCATTCTGCATCAACTATGCCCCACCGTTAGCTTCCTCTGTAGTTCAGAACTGAATTCCCATGACCTTTAACCTCCAGAAATCCAGTCGCCTCCCCAAAATGGGGTGTGCAGGGCAACAATGAACTGTATAACCAGACCCAGTGTGCTTACAAAACAAACAAATAAACAAACAACCTTCTTCCATTTTTTCTTTTTTTAGAAATTTATTTATTTATTTATTTTAGGCTGCCTTGGGTCTTCATTGCTGCACACGAGCTTTCTCCAATTGCGGCGAGTGTGGGCTACTCTTCCTTGCGGTGCACGGGCTTCTCACTGTGGTGGCTTCTCTTGTGGAGCATGGGCTCTAGGTGCGCGGGCTTCAGTAGTTGTGACACGCGGGCTCAGTAATAGTGGCTCACAGGCTCTAGAGCGCAGGCTCAGTAGTTGTGGCGCATGGGCCCAGTTGCTCCACTGCATGTGGGATCTTCCCGGACCAGGGCTCGAACCCGTGTCCCCTGCATTGGCAGGTGGATTCTCAACCACCGCGCCACTAGGGAAGTCCCACAATTTTTTATTTTCAAGCTTTCCATTTCATATTAAGAGTCTCCGTTCTAAATTGGACATAGCTGTATTTTGTTCATCTATCCAATCTGAGATTCTCTATCATTATTAGGTGAGTTTAATCGTTTATATGCAGTGCCATTCTTTGGCCTTATTTCTAGACCAGTGACTCTCAACAGGGGCAATTTTACTTCCCCCAACACCACCAAGGGCCATTCGGCAAATGTCTGGCAATACTTTTTGGTTTTTACAATAAGACAGTGATGGCGCTATTGGCATCTAATGGGTGAGGAGGCCAGGGATTCTGCTAAACACCTACAATGCACAGTATAGTCCCCCACAGCAGAGAAGTTGTTCTAGATGTTTGGGGGTGTCAGGGAGGGGGAAATTCTCCCCCTATACCTCTTGAGTTTTGTGACTGGACTAATAAGAAAATGGACATAAGACAGATTAACAGGAGAAAAAGAAACAACTTTTAATTCACGTACTCAGGGGTCTTATAGAAATAGGACCTAAGAAGTGGCTGAAATAGGCAGCTTTTACACTTTTAGACAAATAAACAAATTTCTCTGAGGAATTTCTGGGATGAATTGACAAGACAAAGAAACTTAGGTTTGGGGTGCTTAATTAGTAAGGAATCTAAATAGAGTCTGGTCTTGGGGTAGTAAACTAAAGAAGTAAGGAGGTTTGTTTGTATAGATTTCTTGGCCCAAATTCCCTGTCTCTGGTGATAAGGGGGTTCTTCTACCTCCAGATGCAGGGAGTGTACTTTCACATGGGAGATTTATTTCCTGCTTTCAGGGAAACAAGAAGGAGGGTCAGAGTATCCCTCTTGCATCAGCCATTTCTCAAGTAACTTTAATTCAGAGTAATCAGTATGCCACTGAGGCATATCTTGGGGCAGCTTGTGCTGTGCCCCAACAGGGGTTACACATTCTATTTCTCAATAACTAAAGCCTAGGGATGTAATCATTGACATTGTTGGGCTGTGAATCACTGACTCACTATACACCCAATAAATAACCACCAAAAATGTTCCATCTGCTGATTTCCAAAGGCTCCTAATCACTGCATCACATGCTTAGCAATACCAGAAACTGCTGTTGATTAACAAATACTGAACCAGAATTGCCTCCATCTAGGTCCCCCAGGAAACCCACTTGCTTGACCCTCAAACCCCTTAATCACTGACAATGAATCACTAAGAGGCATGAATTTCATAAGACTAAGGCCCCACACAGATCATAGAGAGCATAAGTCACCTTGCAGTCACTAGGCATATAGGCCCTAACCATTGACCCCCAAAGCATCCACATCCCAGACGCCACCCCCTAATCACTACCTTGCAGACAACCACAATCACTGACTTCCGTACGCCTCCTAATCATTCACCTACACATTTCCCTCAATCAACAACTCTTACAGGCCCTCAGCTGCTTTAAGAGAAGTCCATTTTCCTACCCCTTACAGAGCCCCCAACCCCTGACATCAACAGATCCCAAATCATCGACCCAGTAGGCACCTAAAACCTGATATCCAAGGACTCCTACCTCTGACCCAACAGACAGCAAATAGCTGCATAGATTCTTGCACAGTGAAGTCTAAAATCCACTAATCACTGACGCCCCCCTACATATTCCCATCACTGATTCCTCCACAGAATATTAATCACCAAAGAAGATATGCAGATGACAAATACACATATGAAAAGATGCTCAACATCATAGGGAATTACAAATTAAAGCAACAGTGGGATACCATTACATACCTATCAGAAAGGCTAACATCCAAAATACTGACAATACCAAATGCTGGTGAGGATATGGAGCAACAGGAACTCTCATTTGCTGGTGGGAATGCAAAATGGTACAGCCACATTGGAAGAATTTGGCAGTTTCTCGCAAACCTAAATATAGTGCTACCATATGGCCCAGGAATTGTGCTCCTAGGTATTAACATTAACCCAAATGAGCTGAAAACTTATGTCCACACTGAAACGTAGACAGGGATGTTTACAATAACTTTATTCATAATTGCTGAAAACTGGAAGCAACCAAGATGTCCTTCAAAAGGTGAATGGATAAATAAACTATGGTACATCCACACAATAGAATATTATTCAGCAATAAAAGGAAACGAGCTATCAAGCCATGAAAAGACACGGAGGAACCTTAAATGCCTATTGCTTAGTGGAAGAAGCCAGTCTGAAAAGGCTACATACTGTATGATTACAACTATATGACATTCTGGAAAAGACAAAACAATAAAGACATGTACACCCGGGTTCAGAGCAGCCCTATTCACAATAGCTAAGCAGTAGAAGCAATCCACATGTCCACTGATGGATGAATGGATCAACAAAATGTGCAAAGACAAATACTGCCTGATTCCACTTTTATGAGGTGTCTCAACTAGTCAAATTCATAGAAACAGAAAGTAGAAATGTGGTTAACCAGAGGCTGGGGGAGGGGGAAATAGGAAGTTGCTGTTTAATGGGTACAGAGTTTCAAATTTGCAAGATGAGAAAGTTCTTGAGATCTGTTGTACAACAGTGTGAATGTACCTGACGCTACTGAGCTGAACACTTAAAACGGTCAAGATGGTAAATTTTATGGTTTTTTATCACAATAAAAAATGTTAAAAATTATAGAGATAGTAAAAAGATCAGTGGTTGCCAGACTTTCATGTGGTGGCAGAAGGATGAATAGGTGGAGCACAGGGGATTTTTAGGGCTGTGAAACTATTCTGTATGATACTGTAATGCTGGATACATTATTATACATTTGTCCAAATCCATAGAACTTCACAAAACAAAAGGTAAACCCTAAAGTAAACCACATAACTTTAGTTAATGATGTATCAGCCTTAGCTCATGAATTGTAACAAATGTAACACGCTAATGCAAGATGTTAATAACAGGGGTGATGCTCTAGTAGGTCTGTGTTTTATTCCTGTCCTACCCCTAGTCTCTTCATGACATTTTTTTTTTCCTTTAAAACAATCAGCTGGTTGTGAGATAAAAGTAATTTGGGTTCTGGGAGGGTGGGAGGGAGACGCAAGAGGGAAGAGATATGGGAACATATGTATATGTATAACTGATTCACTTTGTTGTAAAGCAGAAACTAACACACCATTGTAAAGCAATTATACTCCAATAAAGATGTTAAAAAAAATAACAGGGGTGATGAAATTAAATTGATATTTTAAAGGCAGGACAAGAAAACTTAAACATCAAATTCCCTCTGTGTGTTGTTTGGGCCTCCTCCCTCCCTCCCTAATGTGCAGTGTACATCTGCGTTACACATTAACCAGAGCTCCTATAAGATGGGAGTGCCTGCTTGACGGTAAAGATCCATTTTTTTCCCTTTCTTCTGAAGCTAGCAATGTAACTTCTTAAAAGAATAGCATTCTTTCCCGACTCTATAAGGGGTCATGGTGACTTGCTGCTCGCTTTGTACGTGCTTACCTGGACTATGTAACCTTGGTGAACTTTATGTAAAATATTAATATCTCAATTTGATGTACAATCCTTTGTCTCAAAAACGTGTATGACTATGCCTTCAACTTCTAACAGGCAGAACAGTCTTCAGAGTTTTCTGAGAATCTGCTTCCCCGGTTATAATCTTCAGTTTGGCTTGAATAAAATTCCCACTTTTTTCTTTGTAACTTAGCTGTTAATTGAATTTTTGTCGACAGGGGAAACTGTGAGCCATGGAGAGACAGGGTATATGGGAACTCTGTATGATCTGATAAATTTTCTACAAACGTAAAACTGCAAAAAAAAGTTTATTAATTAAAAGATTAATACAAATGGTGTTGGTCATACAGTTAGTTGGATTCTTTCTGTTTTGTGAAGTGTGTGTTTTCAAGATCCATCCATACTACCTAGTCTTTCACAGTGTTTGTCCACTAGTGTCAGACACTCAGGCTGCCTCCAAACAAATAGAGGTCCTCATCTATATTCACTGTGAGGACAAGATTTGTTCAGGGATATTTGCCTAGGATTCAGATTTCTAAGTCATAGGATTAACTTATACTTAAATAAGGAGTGCCAGATGGCACTCAAGGGGCTGCTGTCACCCACTGGGCATGGAGTTCCTCTGTCCTCTCTCATTCCTGCCAAAACTTGGCATGACCTAGCTCTCCAGTGTATGATAATCTCGTGGGTATAAATAATATATCAGAGTTGTTTTAACTTGCATTTCTGTAAATATTAAAAAGTTCAAATATCTCTTCATATGTTTCTTAGCATCTCGCTTGTGAACTGCCTATCATGTTCCTTGCCTATTTTACTATTGGAGTTCCCTTATTGAATTTTCCCCCTCTTTACCATTTCAAAGGTTTGCACTAAATATTCTTGGGACTATATCTTAATTTACTTCTTTTGATATTTCTAATAATAAAAATTAATATCCAATCATTGCAAACAATTAAAATACAGGAAAGACCATTTATATAAAGCAACCTCCCAGACTCTATCACTGTTGATGTTATTTGCACATATCTTCCCAGCCTACAGTTTTGCCAAAACACCCAATATTTTCCAAAAATGTCTAGTATTATGCATTATTTTTTTAAGTCTTTATTGGAGTATAATTGTTTTACAATTTGTGTTAGTTTCTGCTGTACAACAAAGTGAATCAGCTATTATGCATTATCTTCAAACCTACTTTTAAACATGTTTATTATTTTATTAATAAATAAATAAATATTTTTATTATAGAGATTTTCAATCCAATATAAAAGAAAAATACTAGTAAAATGGCCATCATGTTTCTATCACCCAGCTTCAACAATTATCAACATACAACTAAATTTGTTTTGTCTGTAATTCAACTCCCCCAATGGAATATTCAAAAGTAAGTCGCAGACACCATATTATTTTATAGATAGATACTATATTATGTCTTTAAAGCATAAAAGCTCTATTTTAATAACATAACCATAATACCATTATTGTGGTTAAATATTTTAAAATTTGCCAAAATCCCTTAATATTGTCAATGTTGAAATTTCTCTGATTGCCTCATAAGTCTCTTATTTGCAACTGGACTATTCAAATGAGAATCTAACGTAATCCCCATAGCATTTGGTTGATATGGCTCTTAAGTATCTTTTCATCAATATCACTTCCCCTCCCTCTTTTTTATTCTTATATTTTACTTTTCAAAGCATCCTTGTCATTTGTCCTAGAATTTCACATTGTGGATTTAGGTCACTGTGTCTCCATTGTGTCCTACAATATATACCTCTACCCTCTGAATTTCCTGTAAACAGGTATTAGAGGCTTGATCAGATTCCAGTGTGATATTTTGATAAGAATATTTTATCGGAGATGCTGTGCATTTTTAACTGCATCTATTCATACACACATGATATTGCATTGTGTCTCTTTTTGTGATGCTAATATTGGCCAGTGGCCTTGGGTATTGGAACTTTTTTGTTTTGTTTTCCTTATCAATATATTGTACATACCTTTCAATGTCAGAATCTACCAGCTTATCTAGTCAGTCTGTAAGGAAGACATACTGGAGTTCTCTTCTGGGTACTCATACAGTACAAACTGCCAGTACAGTTACGGTTTGTAACAAGAGGCTGCACATTTTTGCAATTGTTCCCTGCCACCCATAAGTTTCACGGTTATATTAATGAACTTTCTCAAATCTCTAAGATGCAAGTTATCTATATGTTCAAGAATGAACTGTCTGAAATTTATTTTGGAAAGATCTTATTATGCCTTTTAGGCATCTAAGAATAAATATTCAACTGCAATGTTTTGTCTTTAGTTTATTGTTTGGTCCCAAAGTAGTTGGACATTTACTCTGACATCCCAAATGCTTGACAAGCCAGTCTTCTTCTAGAAAAAAAGACAAAGAAAAGGAAAAAAAGAAGATTGTATGCTGATTATATTCATGAGAATATTTTTAAAACATATTTTAAAAATCACTTGTGTTTTAGTCTAGCATTGCTATGATGCTTTTAAAGTTCCTATTGGAGAACAATTTGACAGTACTTATCATTTACCATACTAATGTTCATAGCCTTTAGCATGTTAGCTCCATGTCTCAGAATTTTTCTTTTAAGAATTACTCAATATCAGGACTTCCCTGGTGGTTCAGAGTCCACCTGCCAATGCAGGGAACCAGGGTTCTATCCCTGGTCCAGGAAGATCCCATATGCTGCGGAGCAACTAAGCCCGTGCGCCACAACTACTGAGCCTGTGTTCTAGGGCCTGTGAGCCGCAACTACTGAGCCCGCATGCCACAACTACTGAAGCCCGCGTGCCTACAGCCTGTGCTCCACAACAAGAGAAGCCACCGCAGTGGCACTGCAACGAAGAGTAGCCCCCTCTCGCTGCAACTAGAGAAAGCCCGCGTGCAGCAATGAAGACCCAATGCAGCCAAAAACAAAAAAAAAGAATTACTCAATATCACTAAAAACTATAGGTATAAAATTTAATAAAAATATTATTCGCAATAGACCCCTAAGTATGGAAAACCCTGTATATACAGTTCTGTTTAAGTAAATTATGTTATAGCAACATACTCTAATACTGCTTAGCTAAAAGGAACAATATATTTATTTTGTCAAAATTCCTCAAATTTTTATTGAGTGACTACCATAAGTGTTGACTGTACAGGAGTAAAACAACAAACAAACAAAACAAAGACCCTGCCCTCTGGGCCTTACATCCTAGTAGCTAGGATGAGGTTAATGTTGCTGTAAAAGCAGCAAAATATTTAAATAACAATATCAAGGAGAGTGAAGCTGAGAAAAAAAGGAATGGGCTGAAAATATAAATCTTGTGGTGGCTGGTATAGAGATGCCAATTAAAACATGGAAGCCGATGATGTCACCTCATTTTCATGTTGAAATTCTCAAAGCTAGTCTGAACACAAGAGGCCATAATCTTTTTTCTTTTGGCTACGCCACGTGACATGTGAGATCTTAGTTCCCCAACCAGGCATTAAACTGGCACCCCCTGCAGTGGAAGCGAGGAGTCTTAACCACTGGACCACCAGGGAATTCCCGAGAGACCATAATCTTGTGGTTCTCCTATGAGATGTCCTGATACACTGTCTTAAGATGTCGGAGTAGAAGGATGTGAGCTCACCCCTTCTTACTAAAACACCAAAGTCACAGCTCACTGCTGAACAACCATTGACAAAAAAACGCTGGAACCTACCAGAAAAGATACCTGACATCCGTAGACAAAGAAGAAGCCACAACGATACAGTAGGAGGGTACAATCAAATCCCATACCCGCCGCGTGGGCTACCCAAAAACTGGAAAATAATTATACCACAGAAGTTCTCCCACAGGAGTGAAAGTCCTGAGCCCCACATCAGGCTTCCCAGCCTGGGGGTCCAGCAACGGGAAAAGGAGCCCCCAGAGAATCTGGCTTTGAAAGCCAGTGGGGTTTGATTGCAGGAACTCCACAGGACTGGGGGAAACAGAAACTCCTATGAGATGTCCCAGCAAAAGGCCCTCTACTCATGCCAGCTGCTCTCACATGCAGGACTTGGATACTTCCTCCAAGGCTAAGGCCATGAGTATGGTACTCTCCAGAGCACCTTGGGACAGTACACGTCATTGACACAGGGCACACTTTCAGGACACATATGTTAAATAGTGCAGTAGAAAATGTAGAACCTGAAAAAAGAGTTGCATCATGACAACACAATATACTAAAATAGATATGCACATGCAAAGGGAATGTGAATAAGAAAAATACTTTTAGGATATTTCTATCCTGCCAGTCAGGGTCCTGGCAGAAAACAGATGGCACCCTCAAACTGGGTACTTCAAGAAGACTAAGAAAATGGCAAAAGTGTGGGCAGGGGTAGAAAAGCCACAGAAGGTGTATAGTACCATGGGTCTGAAAACCTGGATCCCTCAAGGACTAGCCAATAGCTTACAGTGGGGAGGGGAGAGAGACAGATTGAACCAAGGGCTGCCTGCCAGGAACTCGGAATGTGAACACATGAAACACAGGTCACTTCACAGGGACCTGATGTCCCCAGACAGCAAGTGCATGTGGGGATCTCAGGTGCCACTTGCTCCCCAGCCAGACCCAGACTAGCCAAGTCCCTCCCAATGGTCTCTGCAGTGCATCTTCCAGCCTTGCCCCCTCTTCCCATGGGCTGCCCACCCCAGGCTCATCCCATAGCTCTGAGCATCCCCTGCCACTTAATCAAACTCCAAACCTGGTCAAGTCAGAGAAGGGCCGACCACGACACACAGGAAGGCAGTTTCCAGAATCCTCTGGTCCAGATATTTAAATATCTACACACACACACACACACACACACACACACACACACAAAATCTCTTCAGTTCCATCCCTATATGTACCCTCTCTCCTGGTCTATTTCTCTGTTGTCAGTCTACAAAGTCTGGTGATTTTTATCAGGGCAATGAGAATACAGATGCCTTTTAAAAATGCTTTATGCTGTTCTGTTTACTGTATTTATAATCAATCGACATCAATTTATGAATGAACAGAAAAAGTTATACAGCCATTCACATTTTTAAAAAAATGTCTCAAAAGTCCTGCCAATAAAAATTACTTAAAATTGTTCTATTTAATTTCTGGAGTCATTTGGTCACCAAAGGTTCTGCAATTACGTATTTATCTTCAGTTTTTATATTAAAACCTTGTAAGAAAACTCTATTGAATGGATCCCAAATGATATGTAACTAATTCCTTAGTTATGTAGCTCATGAGGAGAATTGAGATGAGAGTGTAACATGGGAGTTAAAACCCTGGATTCTGGGTCAGGGTAACAGAGAAACCAATTTCATTGTCTAACAGCCTCTATAACCTTGGAAAAGCTACCTAATCCTAGTTTCCACACCTCTCAAATAGAAGTAATAATACCTACCTGACGTGGTTGTCATAAGGACTGAGTAGAATAGTAATAGTAGCAGGTGAACATGCATTGAAGGGCTGCCTGAGTGAGGCAATGGGGTGAGGGCTTGATAAGGATTACCTCATTTAATCCTCACAAAGACCATGCAGTGGGCATTATTATTGTCCTCATATTATAAGTGAGAAAACGGAATTAGAGTGGTCTATGTCCTTATTCAAAGTTATACAAGTAAATGATCAAATCGAAATTAATCCACAGTGACAGATGAATAAAGAAGATGTGGCACATATATACAATGGAATATTACTCAGCCATAAAAAAGAATGAAATAATGCCATTTGTAGCAACATGGATGGACCTAGAGATTATCATACTAAGTGAACTAAGTCAGACAGAGAAAGACAAATATCACATGATATAGCTTATATGTGGAATCTGAAAAAAAAAGAT
>NC_041234.1:32090169-32127016 GCF_002837175.3 Physeter macrocephalus | reverse complement strand
AGATACAAATGAACTTATTTACAAAACAGAAACAGACCCACAGACATAGAAAACAAACTAATGGTTACCAAAGGGGAAAGGGGGGGAGGGATAAATTAGGAGTTTGGGATTAACACATAAACACTACTATATATAAAATAGAAAATCAACAAGGATCTACTTACTGTATAGCACAGGGAACTATACTCAATATTTTGTAATAACCTATAAGGGAAAAGAATCTGAAAAAGAATGTATATATATATATATATATATATATATATATATATATATAAAACTGAATCATTTTGCTGTACACTCAAAACTAACATGACATTGTAAATCAACTACACTTCAATAAAATTTAATCCACAGGCAGTCTGTCTCCAGAGCCACATGTTCTTAACAATGTGCTTCCAGAAGGCCCATAAAACACACATCAGCTGGCATGAAGTGAATGCTTAATAAGTGGTCATTGTTATTAAGATGAGTAATACGACAATTAGATATAGTCGGCATAGTTCATATACAGAGGCTATTCTTTTTGTTTCAAAACACTGTATGAAAGAAAAATTGCGACTATTTTGACTCTATGACTAGACATGCTTAGTGTCCAAGATGACACAGTTGAAAATGATATGCCAGTGCTTCATCTTCCCATTACATTAATGCAAGATTCCTCATCCTGCCTACGAAAGAATGGGGAATTCATAGACTTGCAAGGTCTTATACAGTAGCCACTAGTCACAGGAATTGAGAAGTATAAAATACATGCGGGATTTCAATGATTTTAGTATGAAAAAAGAATGTATAATATCTCATTAATAACTTCAAATTGTTTACGTGTTGAAATGATATAATTTAGGACATATTGGGTTAAATGAAATGTATTCTTAAAATTAATTTCACTCGTTTCTTTTTACTTTTTATAAAGTGGCTACAAGAAAATTTCTTTATGTGGCTTGCAAAATCTTTCTACTGAAAAGTGCTGGTCTTGGCAGAGCCTGGCAATGAGGCCTGAAGCAGGTTAGACATAATCATGGTTTATAAAATTCTAAATCCAGTTATAAAACCAAATGTCAAAATATGATTATTATATAAATTTATTATATAGTATATTGATAACTGTATGAACCATAAACCTTACATTATATTAAAAATGATAGGGCTTCCCTGGTGGCGCAGTGGTTGAGAGTCCGCCTGCCGATGCAGGGGACGCGGGTTCGTGCCCTGGTCCCGGAGGATCCCACATGCCGCGGAGCGGCTGGGCCCGTGAGCCATGGCCGCTGAGCCTGCGCGTCTGGAGCCTGTGCTCCGCAATGGGAGAGGCCACAACAGTGAGAGGCCTGCGTACCACAAAAAAAAAAAAAATGATAAGAAACAGGGATGGGAAAGAGATAACAATGATCAGATGTATGTTAGATTCATTCTCTTAAACAGATGGGCCTCAAAAATGCCATTTCAACCTTAACTTTAACAATTAGAGAAATGCCATGTGTTCTAGATTCTGAGGTACATGTTTCACATCCTAATAATATTCTGGATCACAATTTGGCATGCAGTGGATAGGGTGGGGACAGAGGTCCTGGTGCGGCTGGGACATTGGAACTGAGTGTCAGGTCAGCCTGGGACAGAGGGCAAAAATATCAGCCAAAGAAAGTTGAGGGGAGGAGAAAAAATGACCGATGTTGATTCTTGACCACTCGGTCTCCTCCTCCCAGCCACCCGTCTAGCAGTTGAAGTCAGGGGTCGAATTTGTAACAGGAAGTGTTAGCACCGGAGACCCAGCCCCTCCCTTCCAGCTCCTCCGGCACTGCCAGGTCCTGACTCATCCCTCCATTTATTCCTGTCACAGTGACAAGTTGGAAGAGAAGGACGTGTCAGGTGCAGAGAACACAGGAGGAGAGGATCTGACTAAGGAGAAGGGGAGTGAGGGCAATCGAATAGGAATGGCTTCTGTTTCTCACCGCCACTCCCCCAGTTTATTTTGCAGCTGCTCCCGCCCCATCCCCCAGGAAGCGCAGGACCAGGAGGCAAGTGTGCTTTGGGGAAAAAGGCAACTCTTCCAGAAGCTCAGTCAAGAGCTCTGGCTCAGCCCCACTTCAGCCAGAGCTGTAGGTCCTGGGCACAGCACGAGACCCCTCTTTGCCTGACCCAGTGGTTTAGAAGGGTGAAGACTGAGCACCCCTTCATATTTGAACAGGAGATGCTAAGTTTGTCTTCCTGCACCGGCGTGGGGAGCACTGGGTCAGGACTGAATTCAAATTCCTCACCTGCCATCCTAGGCCTGATATACTCAAATGGAACTTACTTTTAGGGGCTATAGCCTGGGCAGTGCCAGAAAATGACTATAATGTGTATTGTACACTTTGAAAATTCAATGTGTATTTTAAAACCTTGCTTGTCAGTTTGCTGATATTTTTACATTCTGGTGGCCATTTAACGTATACTGTATTGTATTCCACAAAGATATATAGTTGGCTCTCCGTATCTGTGGGTTCTTCCAAAGATTGAAAATACTCAAGGGACTTCCCTGGTTGTCCAGTGGTTAGGACCCTGCGCTTCCACTGCAGAAGGCACGGGTTTGATCCCTGGTCAGGGAACGAACATCCTGCATGCCGTGGGGTGTGGCTATATATATATATATGTTTGGCAAAATATTCCAGAAAGTTCCAAAAAGCAAAACTTGAATTTGCCACTCTAGCAACTATTTACATAGCATTTACATCGTATTAGGTATTATAAGTAATACCTAGACATGATTTAAAGTATGCGGGAGAATATGTGTAGGTTACATGCAAACACTAAGCAATTTTTTACAAGGGACTTGAGCATCTGAGGATTTTGGTATTCATGGAGGTCCTGGAACCAATCCCCTGAAGTTATCCAAGGATGACTGTATTAAACCCCCATGTGTACTTGGCACGTTATTGGTGTGTCTTTTTACTTCAATCCCATCTGTTACAGAAAGGCCTCTGTTAACACATACAGGTGCTCTGCACTGCCCATCAGGGCTCAGGGCCCAGGGCCCAGGGGCATGGATTGCTGAGCACCATCAGTGAGGCGAGGAGGAATTGGGCAATGGAAAGCTGCCCCCTTTGATACATATACGGATGGGGAAGCAGTTAGTGGGAAACCCTAAATCAGGGCCAAAATGTGAGTGCTTCCAAAGCCAGGCATGGATAAATTTCTTCAATTCATTAGATTAACTGAGAAATTCTTAAATATTTTGAGCAGAGAAATGTTAACAGGAGACTATTTCAAGAAGCCTGCAAAGTAAGATTTGGGGTTTGGGGTGTGTAGGAGTTGGGGATCTTAAGGTAGGGCTACCTGGGCACAGGGGAAGGGGAGCAGAAAACGGCGGTTGCAGAGACGGGTAGGGGTAGATCCAAGGACCTGGGGGACAGCTGACAAGGCGTCACTGAGGAACCCTCTGCCCAACTCAAGCCCTGCCCAGGCTCCCCCTCCTGCCCAGCCACAGAGCCGGATGCAGCTTGCTTCCTTTATTTGTAAAAAGAGAAGGCTTCCTTTTCTTTTTGTATTAATTTATACATACTCTACAAATGTGAAAGATCTGGAAAAGCATTACCGTACCTGTAGAAAACCATTATTCATATTTGGCGGGGGTAGTTTTGGTTGTCATCCCCTTTCTGTGTATAGTTAACATTTTAACATGGTGATTCATGTGCATCTTGCATTTTCACTTTACTATTATATGAAAATCATTTTTCCATGATGTTACATGGTCCTGATAAACAACAGTTTTAAAAGTTTCATAATATTTTTAAAAGAGACTGTCCACCCTTGGTTTCCTTAATTTATTATTCCCCAACTGTGATTTCAAATGTTTCCCTTTTTACAAATAACGTTTGGATAAATATCTACACACACACACACACACACACACACACACACACACACACACACACACATCTATCTATTTATCTATAAATGCATCATCTATATAACAAAAGAAGATAAACATAGAGAAGATGGAAGAGAAGATGGACGGGGTGTGTGGGCGGGGGAGGAGGGGAAGAGGAAGAGAGGAAGGTTATTCCTTCACGTGAAGAACCCTGGTCCGGAGGACCGGAGGCCTCTCCGTGACTGCGCACGACAGTCACCGGGGCAGTGGCTGCGGATCGGGGCGGAGCGGCCAGGAACCTGAAAGAGGAGGCCAGCCCCCCATACTGCGGAGAACAAGGCGGGCGCTTTGCCGCAGTAGCACTAGGAGAGCAAGGCCGGCGCTTTGCCGCAGTAGCACTTGGCCTTGGACTTGGGCGGTCTCTGGCGCCCCCTGCCGTTCGCGTTGTGAGCCTGCAAAGGGCTGCTGCTCTTGGTGCTCTTCCCCTTCGCCGCTGCCTCCTCCATTTTGCTTCTGCACAGCTTTTCTTTCATCCATACCTCCCCTGTCCCTCTCCAGTCTTCCGCTTTTTAGGGCTCCCAACCCGATGAGCTCCTTGCGGAACTAGCTGCTGCCTGTAGACCAAGGGGATGAGCAGGCCGACATGGGGCCCTGGCGGGCTGAGACCGCTGGCGACGGGGCCCAGGCCCCTCGCAGCGCGGGAGAGGATTAATCCTGAGCGGTGGCCGCTTGCCCCAAGGGCTCGGGGCCCCTCCTCGCGGTTCCTGGTCTCTCGCTCTCTGTGGTCCCAGGAGGAGGTGCTGTCAAGGACCGAACCCGGTGTGCAATGGGGACTGCACAGCCTTGGCCTCCACAGCCCTTCCTGCGGGGGAGGAAGTGGGACACAAGGGTCAGGGGCCTGGGGTCTCTGGGGTGGAGACCTGCCATTGTCAAAGACAAAGCAGAGCTGGACAGTAGTTAAAGTGGTAAAAATAGATTTTATTCAGGACTACTGCAAGAGGGGAAAATAGAACCAGGTTGAATTCTGAGTACAGAATGGGCAAGTGAGAAGTTATCGCCAGGAGCAGTGGGGCGGGAGGGGGCGGGGCGGAGTGTATCGGTGGGTGGAAAATTACTAAGAGGAAATGTCAGGGGTAAGGTGGAATTCTAGCTAAATCCATCTAACAGGATTCTTGCTGAGGGCAGCGAGTGATCAGACATCACCTGGGGGATGGTGGAGGTCATCTATCCAGGGTGATCAGATAGGGCGAATGGGGAATTCTGGCTAAATTGACTTAGCAGGATTCTTGCTAAAATTGGACAATGCAGAGAGGAACACAGAAGCCCAAAAGTCGAGGGCTAGTTGAAAAGTTCAGGGGCGCCTGAACAGCGTTTGGTCAAGGGGAGAATCTTTGTCACAACTCTGTAGCCCAGAACCCTGGAAATGCCCAGTGGTGGCACTTCAAGACAGCAGGACAGCTGTTCAGCAGCCAGTGGAGGGGCTTGTGGAGGACAGAGGCAGCCACCTCCCCATGCCCTTTGCAGGTCTCTACAGCTCGAGCTGCCAGGAATCAACACTCCCCTCCTTTACGATTCAGAATAACCTCAAATCTGAACCAGCCCCTAGGCCTGAGGTCCTTCTCTTGATCCAGCCCCTAGGCTGAGTCAATCCACGTGGGGCCAGGAGGGACCTCAGCGATCCTCCACAAACCCAGTCTCTAGTCGCCCCAAGTGGGATTCAATGAGTATCCCATCTCACCCAGAATCCCCACTTACATGCCTCTGTGTGCCTCTTGTGCTTGGACCAAGCTATCGCTCCTGCACTTCCAGACCAGGGACCAGATGGTCTGACCCAAGCCAGCTAGGAATGGTCTCCAAGCAGGGGATGACTCCCAGCAGCCAGACATGAAGGTTGATTCCAGAACCCACCCAGCTGCTACCCCAGGGACCCCACAGACCTCCCAAGCAGAGCCAGTTCAACAGGAGGAAGAGGTGGGGAGGAAAGCTGCAAACACTAGAGGCCAGTGATTCCAGTTTGGATACTGATTCATTCGCACAGCTTAGATAGCAGAGTTTAGACACGTGACCAGACCTCACAAAGCACACGTTTTGCCATTTATCCTTCTAGCCACACATTCACCAAGTATATGGAGAGCTCCCAGGCAGTTGGGATACAAAGGGGAATAAGAAGGAGGTCAGAGGACGAAGGAGGAAGATGACATTACAGCCAAGTGCAGTCAGGAAGCATGAACAGGGGAAGCTGGGAAGAACTGGTCAGGAGGGGGCCAGAAACTGTTACTCCCCGGAAGTCACCTTAGAACCAAGCTGTGAATGGTGAGCAGGGATTTGCCAAGTTAGACAAAGAGGGGCGGGGTTCTCTTGGTAAAGGAAGCAGGTGCGTAGTGGCCCTAGGTCCCAGCTCACACAGCCCAAATCTGTGTGTCAGGCTTGCGTTGGGGCAGTGTGGAGGGGGCATCTCGGGGGAGCAAGATTGGAAGTGAGCATTTGGGACTGGTGTTGGGACCTGAACTCAGTACCCTGAGAAACAGACATAGATGATCTTTCTGCCTTTATTTATTATTTTATTTTATTTTATTTTTTGGCCATGCCACGCAGCTTGCGGGGATCTTAGTTCCCCAACAAGGGATTGAACCCGCGCCCTTGGCAGTGAAAGCGCGGAGTCCTAACCACTGGACCGCTAGGGAATTCCCTCTTTCTGCCTTTAGAGGACAGGTTGTCACCAAGTTTTTCCCCCTCACTGCAACCCAATGACAATTTGTAAATATTTCAATGCTCCGGGAATCTGAGGCTGGATGAGTCATTGGTTAGGATTTCTGCAAAGGTATTTGACCCCAGCCATGTGTGAAGCAAGTTGCTGTTCTTTCTTGAATGACTTCTTCCCCCAGAAGAAGCTGGTAACCACCCAGAGTTCCGCCTGTTGGTTTGGGCGTCTCATCTGGTCATTGACCCACAGTCTCTCCAGCTTCCCAGTACTGCCAGGTGGAGAGTGTCTTCCTGGCTTTTCCTCTGTCCCAAGTCCCAGCCAGGACCTGGGTAACCGTGGTATGTGGATGGAGCAGGCCAAGGGCAGGGAGCAGGTTGGCCTGTCTAATTTCTGCTTTTCCTCAGAACCTGAAGGTCTTCTTGGTAATGAGGTGGAGCCCAGCCTTCTTTTTTTTTTTTTTTTTTTTTTTTTTTTCGTGGTATGCGGGCCTCCCTCTGCTGCGGCCTCTCCCGTTGCGGAGCACAGGCTCCGGATGCGCAGGCTCAGCGGCCATGGCTCACGGGCCCAGCCGCTCCGCGGCATGTGGGATCCTCCCAGACCGGGGCGCGAACCCGGTTCCCCTGCATCGGCAGGCGGACGCGCAACCACTGCGCCACCAGGGAAGCCCGGAGCCCAGCCTTCTTGAAAGTGATTTTGTTTCTTGCCTGTGTTTAACCGATGTCAAAAGTGACAGCAAGGTGTAGGGGGAGGAAGGGGCAGGGACCGACAGGCTTTCTTGAGCTCCCTCCTGCCCTTGGACCACAACATTAGCAACCGTGCCTGTCCCTTGTTGGTGCTCTTTGTCACCATTGGTGTGTTTGAATAAAGTTTGAAATGCTGTAACTTTATCTATAAAAACAAATAAAACAAAACAAAAGTCTGGAAGCAAAGAGAACAGTTTAGGAAGTAAAAATCGTAATCCAGGTGAGAGGGGACGAAGACTTAAGGCAAGAGGTGTGGGGAGGCAGGTACACGCATCCCCTGTAAGCTTCTTGTGAACTTGAAATTAGGCTACAGAAAAGCAGCCAGCATGGTGCCCAGCATACAGTAGGTGTCAAATCAGTGCTGGGTTGCCACCTTTTCCCTCCCTGGGGTAGACTCTGTTGGAAAGCAGGCCCATGGGTGCTCTCTGTGGGGGCAGGCCAGGAGGAAGGCCTTGTCCTGGCTCCTGATACTACAGCAAGTTTCCAGAGGGATGCCATGCCCTTTTCAGCTCTGGAGAGGGCTTCTGGAGGCGAGGGGGCACGGGAGGCGACCAAGTTAGCCAGCCCGACACGCTCTTCTGCCATTCAAGGGCTCCCTCCAAGGGGGAGGGTTGCTGTGGGAGCCTCTGCCTGTTCTCTGAGAGGTTCTCAAGACCCTCACCCTCCTGCCCCAGTGGCCCCTCACCCTACCTTGGCAGCCTCCCAACTACCTCCTCTTCCCAGAAAAAGTCTCACTCTGGCATGAGGTTTTACAACACAGGGAGTGAAGTGGATGTCAGGAAACAGGAGGCAGAGACTGCCGTATCTCCCAGCTCAAGCTCTGTCCTCCCAACCTGACCGTGCTCTTTCACACAACAACGCAAACTTGAGCTACCCAGGGGGCCTAGGGAGTGCTCATCCCTTCACTTAGGCCAGAAGTTGGGAAGGAAGGAGGATGGATGCATGGATGGGAGGACAGAAGGGATAGAGAAGGAGAAAGAATGGGGTCTAGAGACAAAGTATGGGAGGAATGGAGGAGGGGGAGAGAGAGAGAAGAGGGTAAAGAAGAAGGAGGAGGGGACTTCCCTGGTGGTCCAGTGGCTAGGACTCTGTGCTCCCAATGCAGGGGGCCCGGGTTCGATCCCTTGTCAGGGAGCTAGATCCCACTTGCCGCAACTAAGGGTTCGCATGCCGCAGCTAAAGATCCCGCATGCCGCAACTCAGACCCAACACAGCCAAATAAATAAATGAATAAATAAATAAATAGAAACTGCCAACCAGACCCCTGTCTCTAAAAAAGGAAAAAAAAAGGAGGAGGAGGAGAGAAAAGAGAGAGGGAGGAAAGGAGAGATGCAGAAGGTGAAAGAATGAATGAGATCTAGAGACAAAGTATGGAAGGAATGAAGAAAGAGGAGGAGAGAGAGAGAGAAGGCGGGGGAGAGAGAGGGAAAGAGAAAGACAGAGGGAGAGGAGGGACCAGAGAAGGAGGAGGGAAGCAAAGAGAGGGGAGATCTTTCAGAAGGTAGCCAGAGGAGATGGAGGCTGACGGGGGTTCTTAGGTCTCTGGCCCAGCTCTTCCTCTGGGTTCACCCACAATGCCTCAGTAACCTCAGCATCTCTCTTTTTAAAAATTGTTTATTTTTATTTTTATTGAAGTATAATTGATGTACAATATTACATAAGTTACAGGTGTACAATATAGTGATTCATAATTTTTATACTCCATTTATAGTTATTATAAGATAGTGGCCACATTCCCTATATTGTACAATATACTCTTGTAGTTTATTTTATACCTAATGATTTGTACCACTTAATCCTCTACCCCTATCTTGTCCTTCCCCTCTTCCTTCTCCCCACTGATAATCACTAGTTTGTTCTCTATATCTGTGTCTGCTTCTCTTTTATTATCTTCACTAGCTTCCTGTATTTTTAAAATTCTACATATAAGTGATATCGCACAGTGTTTGTCTTTCTCTGTTTGACTTATTTCACTTAACATAACGCCTTCCAAGTCCATCCATGTTGCTGCAAATGGCAAAATTTTGTTCTTTTTTATGGCTGAGTAGTATTCCATTGTATATATGTACCCCACCTTCTTTATCCATTCATCTGTTGATGGGCATTTAGGTTGTTTCCATATCTTGGCTATTGTAAATAATGCTGCTATGAACATTGGGGTGCCTGTACCTTTCTACTTAGTGTTTTTGGTTTTTTCGGATATATACCCAGGAGTGGAATTAACCTCAGCATCTCTTCAGTGGAGTGTAAGTGCAGGGAGTACCAGAGATTGTCTGAGACCCACCATAAACCACCCCCCAACACTTTCCAGTCTAGGGCACCTTCCACTCCAAAATTATGGCTTACAATGCAAGAGGGGGTGTTCGAGGGTGAGGGTCCATATCCCAGAGATATTTCTTTAGCATCATGTACTGAGTGTCTGCTGCATGCCAGCCCCCTGTGACTTGTTCTGGAAGCACACTCCAGGAAAAAGAGCAGCTCTCTCCTCGAGGAACTGGAGGTCCAGTAGATCTGTCCTCCTGCTGACAGTCTGAAGGAGTCATCCCCGTCTGGGGAGAACATGGATGAGAAGTGCATGGGAAGAGGCAGGTCTTGTCTGGGGGATTAAGGCCCAGCACCCTTAATCAAGTCAGCACCCGCCCACTCCGAGAGCCCACTCCCAGAAGCCAGGTGTCTCTGCCAGGAGGAGGAATGTGCCCATAAGTTGGTTGCTTCCTTCTCCTATGGTCCAGCAGTTTGTACCAGGTTGATAGGGGAGGAAATCCTGCCTAACTGGAAGCTTCTGGCACTGCTATACCCAGGGTTCAGAGTCCAGTGTGGCTTGGAGAAGACCCAGGTCTGACACCTCCCTCGCTTCCAGGAGGGCTTCCATTGTAACTGGCTCTGGACCTTCCTGACCCCTTTGTGAGCGACCACGGCCCCCACAGCCCGAGGCCAGGCTGGTACTTGGGACCCCTCCTCAGCTCTCACTAGGGAAGCTGGTTCAGTGTAGCAACATGAGCTGCTGCATCCTGGGCCTCTCTCATTGGTTCTTCCTTACTCAGCCCCCAAGAATCAAAAAGAAAGGTCCTGGGCTTCCCTGGTGGCGCAGTGGTTAAGAATCCACCTGCCAATGCAGGGGACATGGGTTCGAGCCCTGGTCCGAGAAGATCCCACATGCCGCAGAGCAACTAAGCCCACACACCACAACTACTGAGCTTACGTGCCAAAACTACTGAAGCCCACATGCCTAGAGCCCGTGCTCCGCAACAAGAGAAGCCACCACAATGAGAAGCCCGTGCACCGCAATGAATAATAGTCCCCGCTCGCCACAACTAGAGAAAGCCTGCGGGCAGCAACGAAGACCCAACGCAGCCAAAAATAAATAAATAAGTTCATTAATTTAAATAAATAAATAAATAAAAAGAAAGGTCCCCCCCCTTCCTACTGTACAGCACAGGGAACTATAATCAATATCCTGTGATAAACCATAATGGAAAAGAATGTGGAAAAGAAAATATGTATATGTATAACTGAGTTACTTTGCTCTACAGTAGAAATTAATACAGCATTGTAAATCAACTATACTTAAATAAAATTTTTAAAAAAAGAAAACAAAAGAAAGTACCCCCCCACACGCACTCCACATATATTCCCTGACCCACTGGCCAACAGAGAAGGCTGAGTGTCACATTGGTCTAATTCTCATTCTAGGTGTTCTCTTCATGGCCTAGCCCAGGGCCAGACTAGGACATGAGCACTGATGAGGCAGTAAAGAGCAGGAGCTAATCACTTTCATCTGGAAAGATTTTCCTGTTTTTGTTCCATTTTTTCCCTTTAGCTCTATAACCATAGAAGAGGGATTACTAGGCCCAAGGGCATAATCCTCCTTAAGGTTTCTTTTTCACCTGTCAAGCAAATGTTCATTTCTTTCCAAGTGAGTTGTTTTCTACTTCCAACCTGCATTCTACTCCATCTTCAGTGCTGAGTATCATTATTTCTCATTAATGCTACTTCGATATTTGAAAATGATTTTTTTCTGATTGTGTTCATTTTAGCTTCTTTGTTCCCAAGTAAGGTGAACATTTTCCCATAGCTTTTAAAAAATTAATTAAGTTACTTATTTATTTTTGGCTGCACTGGGTCTGCATTGCTGCGCACGGGCTTTATCTAGTTGTGGTGCACGGGCTTCTCATTGTGGTGGCTTCTCTTGTGGCAGGGCACGGGCTCTAGGCGCACAGGCTTCAGTAGTTGTAGCTTGTGGGCTTTAGAGCGCAGGCTCAGTAGTTGTGGTGCACGGGTTTAGTTGCTCCGCGGAATGTGGGATCTTCCTGGACCAGGACTCGAACTCGAGTCCCCTGCATTGGCAGGCGAATTCTTAACCACTGCTCCAACCGGGAAGCCCTTCCCATAGCTTTAAGTCACCTTAATACTTGTTTGTTCAGGCCCTTTGCCACTTTATCTTTGGAGTATCTACTGGTTTGTTTTTTTTTTAAGTTCTGTTCAATTAAGTTTTAATGAGTTTCTACTTGGTATCATGTAGGAATTGTTTGGGGTCCCAAGAGTGTCAGCTAACACATGCCTTACCCTTCATGGGAAAGCAGGGGTCCTAACGAGCTCATTTCAATACTATAGTAAGACAGGGGTTTGCATCAAGCAGGGGGAAGGGGAGCATTTTCCCCTGAAAGGAAATACCAAGTACTGAAGGAATAAGAATGAACCAACGAAGAAAACATGGAGGAATTCACAGGCAGAAAGAACCACAGGGATAAAGGCCCAGGGGCAGGAACCAATAGTAGATGGTGAAGAGCCCGAAAAGCAGATGCTTAAGGCTGAGGTGGGGGAGCAAGAGGGCTTGAAAGATGGGGCAGTTGGGGCTAGGAGGGGTCAGAGTATGAATAGCCTTGAACTCCACTTGAAGAAGTTTGGACCACTTTTTGGAGATGAGGAAGAGCTAGTGAATGGCTTTTAGTGGGAGAATGACCTGGGAATATTTGTCTTCAGATTTGATTCCTCCCGGCTGCAGTGTTTACAATGAATAGCACACAGATCCAAAATAGAAGGATGTATGAGTTTGCTAGGGCTGCTGTAACAAAATAACACAAACTGGGTGGCTTATAAACAGAAATTTTTTGTCTCAGAGGCTAGAAGTCTAAGATCAAAGTATCAGCAGGGTTGGTTCCTTCTGAGGGCTGTGAGGGAGAATCTGTTCCATGCCTCTTGCCCAGCTTCTGGTAGTTTGCTGGCAATCTTTGGCGTTCCTTAGTTTGTAGAAGCATGACCCTGATCTCTGGCTTTATCTTCACATGGTGTTCTCCCTGTGTACATGTCTCTGTGTTCAAATCTCCCCTTCTTATAAGGACACCTTTTTATAAAGACATGATATTGGATTAGAGCCCACCTTAATGACCTCATTTAAACTTGATTACCTCTGTAAAGACCCTATCTCCAAATAAGATCACATCCTGAGATGCTGGGGCTTAGGACTTCAACATACAAATTTTGCAAGGACACAATTTAGCCCATAACAAGAGGGGAGAACAGATTAGGAGCCTAGGACTTGAACTGTGGAAGGACAGACAAACTAGAGGGGCTAGGACAGAATTCATCTGTGAATGTAAAATCCAAAAGTCTTGCTGTTTCATGAAATGTAGGGGAAGGAGAGTTCAACTTCCAGGTTTGGAGTACTTCCATTTCAGGGTTATTTGGGTATTAGTACCAGAGGAGGAGGATGGGGAAGGGGAGTAGAGAAGATTGGACTGTAAGGTGACAAGATCATGCTAGATACATTAAGCTTGAAAGATCTGTGGGGCATTCCCATCAGTCAAGCAGAAGAGAGATCAGAGCTGGAGACATACATTTGGTAGTGAGAAGCATGTAGGTGGAAGTTTAAAGTAACGAGCAAGGAAGTGATTGCCCAAGGAAAGCAGAGGAAAGATAGAGGGTCAAGAACAGAAGGCTAGGGAACATCATGTATAAGGGTATAAGGATGGTGCTGAGTATGAGAAGTTCATTAAAAAATTCCAAGGAGGGGTTGGGGAGAGATAAATTAGGAGTTTGGGATTAACATATACAAACTACCATATATTAAATAGCTAAACAATAAGGACTGACTGTATAGCACAGGCAACTATACTCAATATCTTGTAATAACCTACAATGGAAAAGAATCTGAAAAAGTATATATACATCTATATATATATATGTAACTGAATCATTTTGCTGTACACTTGAAACTAACACAACATTGTAAATTAACTATACTTCAATTTAAAATTTTTTTTAAAGACACAACATTACCAGTAAAAATAAATAAATAAATAAATAATTCCAAGGAGGAGCTACCTTCCATGGGGATGTTAGATCCATGACAAAAGGGACTCTGTCTGATTTGCTCACTGCTATCTACTCAACTACCTAGAACAATGTCTGGTACAGAGTAGCTGTCCAATAATTATTTGATGAATAAAATGTTGAATGAGCAACTCAGAGAGATGTAAGAAAAATCAAGAGTTCAGGGTCCCAGGAACCATGGGAGTGATTCTATCACCCCTACCATGCCTAACTTCAAAAATATCATTCTTGTATGTTAATGACTCCAGTGACTTTCAAAAATGAGCTATTTGTAAAAGGTTTCTAAACTTGATTTGTAACATCATAAAAAACTTCTACAAAAAATATTTGTGCATGGTGTTACAATAGATGTTGTAAATAAACTAGATATTGTCCTTCAAATGCTAAGTCTTACATGTTAACCCACAAGAATGATCAGAGTAATAAAACTGTTATATACTGTTTGGAACACAGATGTTTACAGCAACTTTATTTGTAACAACCCAAACTGGAAATGACCCAAATGTCTCGGTGAATGAGTAAACAAACTGTGCCAGACAACAGAACACTAATCAGCAATACAAAGGAATTCATACTGATACACACAATGACATCGGTGAATCTCAAAATAATAGAGTGGCATGAAATAAGTTATGCAGAAAAGAGTACATATCGTATGATTCCATTTATATAAAATTCTAGAAAACGCAAGCTAATCTATGGTGACAGAAAGCAGGTAATTGTTGCCTGGGGGATTGTGGGAACAGAGAGGAGCAGAAAGGAGTGATTAAAAAGGGGGCAAGAGGAAAATTTGGGGGCAAAGGATATGTTCACACTCTTGACTGTGGTAATGGTTTCACTGATGTATACAACAAACTTAGCAAATAGTACACTCTAATATGTGCAGTTTATTGTATGTCAAGTGTATCTCAATAAAGATGTTTTTTAAAAAAACAAATAATCTGGTTTTTAAATGGACAAAGGACTTTAATAGATATTTCTCCAAAGAAGACACACAAATGGCCACCAGACATATATATATATATATGGTACCTGAAAAGGTGCTCAACATCACTAATCATCAGGGAAATGCAAATCAAAACCACACTGAGATATCACCTCACACCTGTCAGGGTGACTATTATCAAACAAAACAAAAGAAAACAAGTACTAGCAAGGATGTGGAGAAATTGAAACCCTTGTACACTGTTGATGGGAATGTAGAATGGTGCATCCACTAGAGAAAACAGTATGGAGGCTTCTCAAAATATTAAAAATAGAACTACCATATTATCCAGCAATCCCACTTTTGGGTATATATCCAAAAGAACGGAAATCAGGATCTCAAAGAGATATCTGCACTCCCATATTCACTGCTGCATTATTCACAATACTGAAGACATGGAAACAACCCAAACACTCATGACAGATGAATGGATAAAGAGAATGTGGTATATGCATATAGTGGAATATTATTCAGCCTTACAAAAGAAGGAAATCCTGCCATTTGCAAGAACATGGATGAACCTAGAGGAATTTATGCTAAGTGAAATAAGCCAGTTGCAGAAGGATAAACACTGCATGGCTCCACTTATATGAGGTATGTAAAGTAGTCAAACTCATAGAAGCAGAGAATAGAATGGTGGTTGCTGGGGGCTGAGAGGAGGGGATAATGGGGAATTGTTGCTCAATGGATATAAAGTTTCAGTTATGGAAGGTGAATAAATTCTAAAGATCTGTACAACACAGTACCAATATATAGTTAACCATGTACACCGTATGTAATTAACAATAAGGCACTGTACACTTTAAACTATACTGAGTCTAGATCTCATGTTAAATGTTCCTATCACCAAAAGGAAAAAAAACCCACAAAAGAACACAAGGAAACTTTTAGAGGTGATAGATATGTTTAGTACCTTGCTTGTGGTGATGGCATCACTGGTGTATGCATATATCCAAACTCATCAAGATGTGTACCTTAAATATGTGCATTTTGTATATCAATTATCCTTTAATAAAGCTTAAAAAAAAGAAAAGAAAATGCGGGTAATTACATGAGACTTCATGAGGTCTTAAAGGACCGGACTTGTATCCGCTGCCTACATGGTGGCCAGCACTTAGTAAGCCCTCAATACTCTCCCGTTTATTAACTAGAGGTTAAGGACTAACTCAACGTCCCCGCAGCTCCCTGAGGTCCCACAAACCCCGCCCCTGTTGCCGAGGGAACAAGTGCAGAGAAGGCGCCTCCTGGGCTGCGCAGCCAGGCGCGTCCCAGCCTGTCTCGGCGGCTCAAGCAGCACCGATGAGAGGCGCCCATAGTCTCGAAAGGGCAGGGAATCGAGAAGGGCAGGAGGCGACCTGGAAAGGACTAAAGAGCCGGCGGAGAAGCCAGAGACGGAGAGGCTGGGAGAGAAGGATGGCAGAGGGGCCGAGAGAGGGGAAGATCCTGGAGAGGGTGACAGAGCGCCCACGGCGGGAGCAGGTTCCGGGCCAGCGTTCTTGGCTACTCCCAGTCAGATCCCTCTGGGCCCAACAGCCGGCAGTGGCTTGACAGGTTGCAAACTCCTGACCCGGCGTAACGCACCAATCCCTCGAGCAGTCTCCTTGCATATGTAACCGGTCCCCGCCCTCCGCCACCCCCCAGCAAACTAAGGCGTTCATTGGTTCAGCCTTTAGATCTTTCCCGAACTCTCCAGCTTTGTAGTTGGCAAAGTGCAAGCTCATCCCCCTAAAGCCAAGCTCATACCTTCTTAGCGACCAAAGCCAGGGTGACTGAGCGCCTGGTGGGGACCTCAGGTGCTGCAAGAGGAGCATTTACTGTGATCAGAGGCACATCTTACCTTGTCCTTCACACATCTTCGTTCGGGAAAAGCTGAGTGTTGGAGTCCCAGAGGGATGAGGGATGAGGAGAGTGTCTGCTAGCCCCCATCGTTAATGGTTTCTTTTTTTTTTCTCTCTAGGAAATGTCAATTTTTATTAAGAGCCCTGCCATACATTTTATTTTTTAATTTTTTTCATTTTATTTTATTTTTTTAAACATCTTTATTGGAGTATAACTGTTTTACAATGGTGTGTTGTTTCTGCTTTACAATGTAATTTACATTTGGTAGTGCATATATGTCCCTGCCACTCTCTCACTTCGTCACAGCTTACCCTTCCCCCTCCCCATATCCTCAAGTCCATGCTCTAGTAGGTCTGTGTTTTATTCCAGTCCTACCACTAATCTCTTCATTACATTTTTTTCTTAGATTCCATATATATGTGTTAGCATACGGTATTTGTTTTTCTCCTTCTGACTTACTTCACTCTGTATGACAGACTCCAGGTCTATCCACCTCATTACAAATAACTCAGTTTCAATTCTTTTTATGGCTGAGTAATATTCCATTGTATATATGTGCCACATCTTCTTTATCCATTCATCTGTTGATGGTTTCTAAATACTACCACTCTCCGCTAAAGGATACAGGGTTCTTCGAAGAAA
Source organism: Physeter macrocephalus (assembly GCF_002837175.3). NCBI lineage: Eukaryota > Metazoa > Chordata > Mammalia > Artiodactyla > Physeteridae > Physeter > Physeter macrocephalus. The sequence goes on along the minus strand of NC_041234.1, from coordinate 32,109,926 downwards.
TGGCTTATTCTATGGCTGGAGCAGGGAAAGTACAAGATGTGCTTAGAACATCTTGCGCCAGAAAGTAGTGAATTGCTCAGAGAATAACGGGGACATATCAGAATGATACAGGAGGCAGCTTGAAGGGGCTCTCACTGGGCCAAGTTTGGACAGTTTGAGCCCCGAAATAAATAACGACTTCCAGTTCCGGTCAAGAGGGAGTAGGCCATCCCTCGCAAACCCTCCCTCTTACAACTAAAACCCCCGTACACAACACAACAAATAAGCATAGGAAGACTCTGGAAGGTGGAAAGAAGGCAGATAGATGGTCTAGGGACCTCAGGACTTGAGGAATAACACAGCAGTGAATTTCCTCAGCTTCCTTATTGCCGCTCATAAATCCTGGACAAGGGGCTCCAGAAGCCTCCAATCTGGAACTGCCAACAGGCACAGACAAAAAAAAAGCTACAAAGAAAGTCTGTTTCGCCAAAGGACGGGGCAAAGGGTGGCTTAACAACAGAAAAACCTTTTAGATAATACCAGCCCTACACCAGCCAAACACCAATGGAAAAATCAACACCCCCCCAACACTACCATGTTTCATCAGGAGAGCAGGGAGCTGGTATTCCACCCCACCCCTCAGCGCTGAGCCTCCGCCTCACCCAGCAACCACAGACTAAACAAGGCAGTACCAGTTAGTTCTAATCAGGATTTCCCATTCCCCTCACCTCTGAAGTCAGCAGGGCCCAGAAGGCAAATGAGCTTACACCCACACACAGAGGTAAGGAGATAGTGTCAGTCTGTGTCCCACCCACCTACATGGAGGCCTGTAGGTATTTTGAGGCTCTTTTGTTTGAAATGTGCACATTGAGGATTGTCATTTCTTCCTGGTAGATTGATCCTTTTATCATTATGCTATGTCCCTCTTTGTTTCTAGTAAGGTTGTTTTTTGTTTTTATTTTTGTTTTTTTTACTCTGAAGTCTACTTTATCTGATATTAATAGAGCCCCTGCTGCCTTTTTAAAGATTTATATTCAGTCTACTTATGCCATTGTATTTGAAGTGAGTTTCTTGTAGATAATATTTGATGTGGTCCTCAATTTATGTAGAGGGGATATTTAAGACAATTATATTTTTAAAGTGGGGAGGGTAAAGGAAATAAGTTTTCTGCACTTCGTTCAGAGTGGTAAACATTGATACCAATAGATAAGTTACATATCTACTGGTTACCTAGAGCAACGACTAAGAAATCTATATAAAGAGATATACTCAAAGAAATCTATACAACGCAGTACACTCAAAACACTATAAATAAATCAAGATGGAATCCAAAACATGCTCAAGTAACCCACAGGAAGGTAAGAAAAGAGAATGAGAAACAGAGGAAACAAGCAGGAAATAAATATTAAAATGGCAAACAAACTCTAACATATGAATAGCTACCTCAAATATAAATGGTCTAAATTCATCAATTAAAAGAGATTGGCAGAGTGGATTAAAAACATGATCCAATAATATGCTAGAATAAAGAACTCTTAAAACTCAGCATTAAAGAAACAAACAATTTCTTTAGAAAATGGGCAAAGGGTATAAAGAGACATTTTGCTGAACAAGATACACAATGGCAAATAACCACATGAGAAGATATTCAACATTATTAACCATTAAGGAAATGAAAATTAAAACCACAATGAGCTGGGGCTTCCCTGGTGGCGCAGTGGTTGAGAGTCCGCCTGCCGACGCAGGGGACACGAGTTTGTGCCCTGGTCGGGGAAGATCCCACATGCCGCGGAGCAGCTAGGCCCGTGAGCCATGGCTGCTGAGCCTGCGAGTCCGGAGCCTGTGCTCCACAACGGGAGAGGCCACAACAGTGAGAGGCCTGTGTACCGCAAAAAAAACCAAAAAAAACCCAAACCACAATGAGCTATCACTACACACTCAGAATGGCTAAAATACAAAATCATAATGCCAAATGCTGGTGAGTATGCAGAGAAACTGCATTATTCATACATTGCAAGTGGGAATGTAAAATGCTACAAGCACTCTGAAAAAGTTTGGCAGTTTCATATAAACTAAACATGCAATTGCCAAATGACCCAACAGTTGTACTCTTGGGCATTTATCCCAGACAAATGAAAACTTCTGTTCATACAAAAACCTGTACATGAAAGTTCATAGCATCCTTATTAGTTACAGTGAAAACCTGGAAACAATCCAGATGTCCTTCAACAGGTAAATGGGAAAACAAACTGTGGTATATCCATACTCTAGAATACTATTCAGCAATAAAAAGGAACAAAATGTTGATACACACAACTTGAATGAATCTCCAGGGAATTGTGCTGAGTGAAAAAAGCCAAATCCAAAAGTCATATAGTATATGATTCCATTTATATAACAGTCTTGAAATGACAAAATGATAGAGATAGAGAACAAATTAATGTCAGGGGTTAGGGTCATGGAGGAAGGGATGGAGGGTGAAAGGGTAGTGGGTGTGGTTGTAAAAGGGTAGCAGGAGAGATCCTGTGGATTGTATCAATGTTCATTCCCTGGTTATGATATTGTACTGTCATTTTGAAAGGTGTTACCATTAGGTGAAACTGGATAAAGGGTATATAGGTTCTCTGTGTATTATTTCTTACAATTGCATGCAATTCTACAGTGATCTCGAAGTAAAAAAGTTTCATTTTTAAAAATGCACAGCTCACACATGATAGCTGTGTATCTCTGGTTTAGATTATGGCGACAAGGTAGTAATGATCTAATGTAATGACAGAGGGCAGTGAGAATAAGGCAAAGAAGGAGGAAATTTTCTGGAGGCAGAAGAGAAGAACAAGCAAGCACTTGGTGGCGAGAGCCACACTACCTGGGCTAGAATCTTGACTCTGCCACATACTAGATCTACAGCCCTGGCTAAGTTACTCACTTCCTCTGTGCCTCAGTTTCCTCACTGTAAAATGTGGATAATTAATATGCACAAATCACTTAGAACAGCAACTGACACATAGTTAGCACCCAAAGGTTTGTTATTATTTTTATTCTAGGAAGAATATGCTCAACTTCTGACATTGCTAAAGAAATACTAGGTTGACATCTTAAAATAATTCCGTAAAATCATATCACATGAATATTTAACTCATGAGAATTTCACTATTTATGCTCTGGGGATAACTAACATCTATGTAATCATTTGAATGACTTCAGATTTGCTGGGTTCTTTTTTTTATTACTTCATTCTTCTCCATCTTTATCCTAATTTGTATAATAAAAATAGTATAAATTTTTAAAATAAAAATAAATAACAGTAAGATTATAACCCATAGAATAAAATAGGGAATTATGAGTCCATACTGATATAAATGAATACACTGAAAATTTGATGAGGAACAGGATATTTACATGATCTCAAAGTGCCTCTCCATAATTTGCATGTTAATTACAAAGGGGAAAAGAGTAACTTTACAGTAGAGAAAGCTGGCAGATCCACCTTAATCAAGTGATCATAGTGAATATCATTGGTTACAGGGTAAATTTACATTATGTGCCAACTGATTGGATGCACTCAGGACACAGCATCACTTCTGTGCTATCCCTGACAGGTTCATTACCTGAATCTAATCATGAGAAAACATCAAACAAATCCAAATTGAGGGACATTCTACAAAATAACTGCCCTGTAATGTTCAAAAGGTTATGAAAGATAAAGAAAGACTGAGGATCTATTCCCGATCGCAGAATACTAAAGAGATATGAAAACTAAAGGCTAAACATAATCCCCAATTGGATTCTTTTGCTATAATGAACACTGTTGGGACAATAGGTGAAACCTGAATGGGGTCTGAGGATTAAATGGTAGGGATGTTAATTTCTTGATTTTGTTGGTTGTCCTATGGTTATGTAGGAGATGGTCCTTGTTTGTAGAAAACACTGAAGTATTCGGGCATGATGGGGTATCAGGTTGGAACATACTTTCAAGCAGTTCAGAAAAAAGTTACTTTTATTGTACTTGGAACTTTTCTGTATGCTTGAGATAGTTTCACATAAAAACTATTAAAACAAAGCAAAATAAAATTATTCATCTAAACACATATGAAATAAAAGCCATATTTTATGGCAAGACAAGAGAAATTTAAACAAAAAAATCTTCTCTGCCCTTTGGCAGCCTCACTTCCCCCACTGTGCATTGTGTATCTGCATTATGCATCGACTAGACCTGCCCCATCAGCAGGAGTACCTGCTCAACCATAAAGAGCAATAGTCTCCTAGCACCAACAAAACAACTCCTTAAAAGATAACATTCCTTCTTGATCTTGTAAGGGGTACATGACCCACCACGATGCTGCTTAGATCTGGATTATGTAAACTGTCAGTAATACGTCATTTGATGTACAACCCTCTGTCTCAAAAAACTTATATGACTGTGTGCCTTGACTTCTAACTGGTGGAACAGTTCTCAGGGCTTTCTGAGATGCTCTTTCTGGGTTATAACACCAAATTTGGCTCGAATAAAATTTTCCATTTCTTTCTTAGATCGACTGATTAATTTCTCATCGATACACGCCATCAAAAAGTGAAAAGAAAAAACACAGACCAGGAAAAGATATTTTCTATGCATATAATGGACAAAGGATTAGTATCCAGAATATAAAGTATCATTAAGAAAAATGATGGACAACTACATAGAAAAAAGAGTAAGAAATTTAAGCAGGCAATTGAGAAAAGAGGCAAATAATCATATAAAAGATGCTCAACCTCATGAATAAAACCTCATAAAGAACCAGAGGTGGTATCATTGTGCTATTAATCCAATACTGGAGATTTTCTGATACTGTGAAACCCATTTAATGAGAAAAGGATTATTTTCCTTATCATACATATAAAAATGATTTGTAACTAGTATATTCAATATCATATGAGTAAATGTAGCTAAAGTGCCTGAGAATACAACCCACAGTTTAATCTTCATAGTGATTCAAGCCTGTTCAGCAATATTTTTTAATTAATTAATTTATTTATTTAACAGCTTTATTGAGATATAATTGTGCAGACAAAAAATGTTGCCTGGCATTCCAGGAAACAACAAATGTTGCCTGCCATCTAGCCGTCAGCCACTGCATCCACCACCACTGGGGCGCCTTGAGGGGAATTCAGGATGGAGAAAAACAGGACAGTGGCCCTAGATAGTTAAGATGCACATCTAAGGAATAATTTCAATGAATCTAGATTTTTGCATCTTCCCATACATAGAAAAGCACTAAAATAATTAACTTGAGATGTCTTTTTCTGGTTAATCATAATCTTGGATCTTCCCGGACCGGGGCACGAACCCATGTCTCAACCACTGCACCACCAGGGAAGCCCAATTGTAATCTTTTGATGTTCGATTACATGTTCTTTTTCCCCCCTAACAAAAATCTCCTATATATCCTGGCTCCTCCCTTACCTCTTTGGGGCAGTTCCTCTGAGCTATCTGAGAGGCTGCGTCCCAGGCTATAGTCCTCAGTAAGGTCCCTGAATAACACATAACTTATAACTTTCAGGTTGTGCTTTTTTCTTCAGTCAACAACTGGCACATAACATAGTATTAGGTACCACCTCCATCCTGTCGCATAGTTACCGTTTCTTTTTTGTGGTGAGAACATTTAAGGTCAACTTTCTAGGCAACATTCAAGTATATGAAACAGTATCATTAGCTATATTCATCATGCTGTATATTAGAACCCCCAGAACTTGTTCATCTTAAAGCTTGAAGTTTGTGCCCCTTGACCACTACCTCTCCATTTTCTTACCCCCAACTCTGGATAACCACCACTCTACTCTCTGTTTCTGAGTTTGGCTTTTTTTACATTCTACATATAAGTGATATCATTCAGTATTTGTCTTTATCTGTCTGGCTTATTTCATTTAACATAATGCCCTCAAGGTCCATCCAAGTCATCACAAAAAGTCCTTCTTACTCATGGCTGTTTAAGTTTTTAGTATATTTTGGATATTAACCCCTTATCATATAAATGATTTGCAAATATCATCTCCCATTCCATAGGTTGCTTTTTCATTCTGTTGATGGTTTCCTCTCTGTGATATAGTCCCACTTATTTATTTTTACCTTTGTTGCTTGTGCTGACATATCCAGGAAATTGCTGCCAAGAACAATGTCAAGGAGCTTTTCTCCCATGTTTTCTTCTAGGAGTTTTATGGTTTCAGGTGTTAAATTAAGTCTTTAATCCAGTTTAAGACCATTTTTTGTGAGTGGTGTATGTTCAGCAATATTGTTTTACCCAACAAATGGATAAAGGAAACACATATTTCAGTTAGCTGTCTTACATTCTGTTGGCTCAAAGCCAGAGAGTAAAATTTACTTGTACTATTAATCATTTTAAACAACTCTTCTCTTATAAACTTAAGATGAAAGCAATGAAAACCTTTTCCTTCCCTACCAACTTGGAGATTTTGATGTCAAAATAGCATGTATCATGATTTCCAGGTGCTGTGACTTTTCCCTATTCAAGTAATGTCCTGACAGGGTTCTATTTTTGGTAGTGATTATTTTAATTACCTGTTCTATGGAATTTTCTTTCTCTGTATCTCACTGTTACCTGTTCTATGGAATTTTCTTTCTCTGTATCTCACTATTTATAAAACTACAGATTTTTAAATAAAAAAATAAATGAAATATTTCCAATACTTCTAGGGTATCTAGTAGTTATTTGGGGAAAAAAATGAAAACTTGAGATCTGTCTTCTCCTTGTACCAGAAAAGAAATTCCATCTGGTTTGAAGCTTTAAATGTTAAAGAAAAAAAAAGAAAACTAAAGGAAAGAAAAAGCCTTTGAAAGTGTTAAATTAAAACAAGGCTGAATATTTTTATAATTGACAAATCAGATGTCATGAAAGAAAAAACATTGATAAATTAAGCCTCCTAAAAATATAATTGTTTGTGTGTGCTTCTGGACATCTTGCTATTCTTATACCAACGTATTTTTTTAACAAAAAATGAGATCAGTGAATAATTATTGCTCTGCAACTTATTTTTATTCACTAGGCAATAAAATAAAGGCATATTTCCAAATCAGTGCCTTTGTTTTAATGAATGTGTAAGTATCTCATTATATGGAAATCTATAATGTATTCTCTTTTGTATTCTTCTCTTTTGTTAATATCTTAACTAACTAGGTTATAGGAGGAACAAAGAGTAAGCCTATACCAACACTTATAACGCCTAGAGATTCTTATCAAAGGGTTTCAAAGCACCTAATCCAATGCTTTCATGACATCCTCTGCTCCTGCAAGTGGCTGGAGATAAGTGATTCTGAAAAGAAAACTGCTGAGTCATGGAGCATAATTTTTTTACACCACCCACAGGTGGATATGAAGTTTAATATTTTTAAAAAGTAATTAAGATTCTGAAGACTATAAAGCTATAGATGTTGAAAATTACATAGTTTTGCTTTTCAGAGTGATGATAAAATGCACCATGTTAGTAGTTAACTTTTAAACGGGGAGGGAGAAGGGTAAGCTGGGACGAAGTGAGAGAGTGGCATGGACGTATATACACTACCAAATGTAAAACCGACAGCTAGTGGGAAGCAGCCGCGTAGCACAGGGAGATCAGCTTGGTGCTTGGTGCTTTGTGACCACCTAGAGGGGTGGGATAGGGAGGGTAGGAGGGAGACTCAAGAGGGAGGAGATATGGGGATATATGTATATGATTCACTTTGTTATAAAGCAGAAACTAACACACCATTGTAAAGCAATTATACTCCAATAAAGATGTTAAAAAATAAATAAATAAACAACACACCAGTACATCTCAGGTGTTGCTAACAAAAAGGAGAGGAAAAATGAGATTTCTAATTTCATGATCTAAATATTGTATCTTCCAAGCAGTTTCCAAATTGTATACAAAATCAAATGTATACTTAGTTATTTTCTTTGGTTCTCAGAAAAATTTTTCTCTACCTTCTCCTTGGCTTTTTTCCTTCCAGAAAGTTCCCTGGATGGAATTTTGCACATAGCCCAGCAGAGGGCTCTGTGTTCTGAGCCACAATCAGGCATACATAGAAGACGCTGCAGACACCAGTTAGGGAATCAGGAATGAGGGCTCCTACCTCCCACACGCCACCCACGGGACTATCAGCTTCCAGTTACAGCTGTTCAGCGAACAACAGATGGTGTCTGCACTTCCTTATTTAACCAAGGAGGCAGAAGAAATGGTTTCTAAGAATAACTAGCTGCTCGGAAAAGTATCCCTATTATGTGAATTGCCATGCAAGTGTTTTATATTGCAGCTTTTATTCCCCTAAGATTCCTATTTTAATGTAAAAATGTATTTGAAAGATATACAGACATATAACATAAACGCTCAGGAAAAATACATTAAAAAGAAATATGTCTGTGGTAAACAATGGTTATTAACGAAGAGATTATGGCTGATTTTGCTACATTCTTTTTTTCCCGGATTTTACAGTTTGTGCAGTTCTTTTGTTTTGAATACTCCATTTTCAAAAAGGGAAAATATAGAAGAATGAAAAAGCAAGAGACAGGAAGTAAATAATGCTTATCAAAAAGATTCAAAACATTTGGAGCAACCTTGGGAATTCCCTGGCAGGCCAGTGGTTAGGACTCAGTGCTTTCACTGCAGGGGCCTAGGTTCAGTCCCTGGTTGGGGAACTAAGATTCCACCATGTGGCCAAAAAAACAAAACAAAACAAAACAAAAAACCCCACAAAACAAAACAAAACAAAACCATTTGGAGCAACTTTAAGCAATCTTTACTGAAAGAGTTTTTAGAACACTATAAAATGGTGTACATGAAAATGATTCATTTAGCCTTTATCTAATTGGTCATTTTTATCCTTTCAGCGAAAAAAAGTAGAAGAATCCACTTATTTGAAGAAGGAATGGATCTCTTTTCCAGAAACAAAGTTTAAAAACTGCTGTTGTTTTTATCTCGATTTCAAGGAGGGGGGAAAACCCTGTCTGATGACTTTCTGTCATTAAAGTATATTTTGAATTAAAGGATCATTTACTCTTTTATTCCACAAATATTTAGATTCCTTTTATGTGCCAAGCACTTTTCACACCCTGAACGGCTCCCCCATCAAACCCGCAAAAAAGGTTTGCCTCACTAATCTAGATCACAAGCCCTTCTTATCAGGAAATTAGAACTGTTACTATCTTATCCCCTCTAGGTAGGTCCCCTATCTCCCCAACTCCAACTGTGACTTAGCTAGGCCTCCTTCATTCTTAAGTTCTCCAACTATTCTTTTTTTTTTAAATTGAAGTATAGTTGATTTGCAATATTTTATTAGTTTCAGGTGTACAACATAGTGATTCAATATTTTTATAGATTATACTCCATTTAAAGTTATTGTAAAATGATGGCTATATTTCCCTATGCTGTACAATATATCTTTGTTGCTTATTTATTTTATACATAATAGTTTGTACCTCTTAATCCCCTACCCCTATCTTGTCCCTCCCCTCTTCCCTCTCCCAACTGGTAACCACTAGTTTGTTCTCTATATCTGTGAGTTTGTTTCTCTTTTGCTGTATTCATTTGTTTGTTTTATTTTTTAGATTTCACTCTCTAACTATTCTTCAGGGAGATCTTCTCCCCCCCACCCCCGACTGCAACTGGCTTCTGCCCTCTGGACATTGGCTTCCTCAGTATTCTTGGATGTGTGTCCTTATCAAACTCCTTGCTGATACCACCAGGTCATTTGCTGAACTGCGGGTACCAGGAAGGAAGGACCAGGAAACCCTTGAGCCAAACCTGCTGACATGGAAGTCACATGTATGTGTAAGTGAACTGTACTTATAGAATAAGTAGGTTTGTAAGCATTCTCTAGTTCCGATATGGGGTCTTTCTTCTCTTTTCCACCATATTTTATTTTACTTTTTAAAAATCGAAGTATAGTTGATTTACAACATGTAAATCAGGTGTACAGAAACATGATTCAGTTATATACATGTATATAGATATAGATATTTCAGATTATTTTCCATTATAGGTTATTACAAGGTATTGAATATAGTTCCCTGTGCTATACAGTAAATCCTTCTTGCTTATCTACTTTAAGTATTGTAGTTTACTAATCTATACCTCCTAATTTATCCCTCCTCCTCTCCCTTTCCCTTTTTGTAACCATAAGTTTGCTTTCTATTTTACATTTTCAAATGTTTATTTTGAAATTATTTCAAACTTAACAGAAAACTTGGAAGAATAGTACAAAGAACTGTTGTATACCCTTCATCCAGATACTTCACTTGTTAACATTTTATCCCATTTGCTTTATCCTTCTCTCTTTCCACCCCCTCCATTTGTACATATAATATTTCGGCATGATTTCCATTTACCCTTAAATATTGTGGGACTGTAAAGAAAATATTTTCATGTTTCTGCATAGTTGGGTTTTCTGAGAAAAGAAACTTGGGCTAAAAGACAAGACTTGGAAGCTAAAGGTTGAATAGATAGTAGGAAATCATAGGGAGAAATTTGGCATCCCAAAGGTATGTGTTTACCTTTCAAAGTGAGATGAAACCCAGAGCCAGTTGTTTACATTCCAGAGGATTCTGAAAGACTGGGACTATGGTGCAATGGGTTCTCTCTGTCTCTCTTAGAAAGGAAGTGTCTGGGCAGCTGTCCTATTCCTATGTAAGCTCCAAAATTCCTAATTTTGGTGCGCCTCCCTTAGAGTCCAGCCCCTGTGTTGCAGGTCTGTCCATCTGGCTCTGAATGCATTGTCCTGGAAGGGGGAAGGAATGGGGCAAAGGGAAACTGATGTAGTTATTCCTGTAAATAATGATAACCTGCCTGAAATCTTATATTTACTTTCAATATAATATGAATAAATACAGATATTAAAATTTTATCAAATACTTCAGAGTGTATATCCTATTAACAAGGGCATTTCTTACAAAATCACAATTCTATTATTAAATTCAGGAAATTTAACATTGATACAAATATTATCTAATCTTCAGTCCTTATTTAAACATTGCCAATTTTCCTAATAATGCCTTTTAAAGCAATTTTTTTCCTGGTCCAGGATACAATCCAGAATCACACATTGCATTAATTGTCAAATTCTTTTTAGTTACTTTTAATCTGGAACAATATATTTGTTGCAATATTAGCTTTGATCACATGGGTAAGGTGATGATTGCCAGGTTTCTCTATTATAAAGTTACTGTTTCTCTCTTCCTAATTAATAAGCATCTTGTAGGGAGAGACTTTGATGATGAATAGGATATTTTGTAGACTCAGACTCCTCCCCTCCCATTTAGTATTCATTGATTACTCTTGCCTAAATCAAGAATGGTTGAAAGTGATGATTTTCTAACTCTGTCATTATTTTTCTACATTTAATAATTGCTTTCTAATGTAAGGCACCTGGTATAGATTGAATGTTTGCATACCCCTAAATTCATATGTTGAAAACCTAACACCCAATGTGATTGTATTAGGAAGTGGAGCCTTTATAAATTTATTTATTTATTTATTTTTGGCTGCTTTGGGTCTTCGTTGTGGTGCTTGGGCTTTTCATTGCGGTGGCTTCTCCTGTTGCAGAGCATGGACTCTAGGCGCACGGGCTTCAGTAGTTGTGGCGTGCAGGCTCAGCTGTTGTGGCTCACAGGCTCTAGAGAGCAGGCTCAGTACTTGTGGAGCACGGGCTTAGTTGCTCCGTGGCATGTGGGATCTTCCTGGACCAGGGCTCGAACCCGTGTCCCCTGCATTGGCAGGTGGATTCTTAACCACTGCACCACCAGGGAAGCCCAGGAAGTGGAGCCTTTAGAAGGTGATTAGGTCATGAGGGTGGAGCTCTCATGAATGGAATAAAAGAGACCCCGGAGAACTCCCTCTTCATTTCCACCGAGTGAAGACATAGAGACAAGTTGGCAGTCTGTAACTCAGAAGAAGACCTTCACCAGAACCCAACCATGCTGGCACCCATGTTTGGACGTCCAGTCTCCAGAATGGTGAGAGATAAATTTGTTATTTGTAAGCCACCCAGTCTGTGGTATTTTGCTTTAGCAGCCCAAACAGACTAAGATAACATATATATATATATATATATATATATGTATATACACATATACACACACACAAATATATATATACATATATAATATATATTATATAGTATGGATTCATGGATTATATATATAGTATGGATTCATGGATTCTTATTTTATTTAAATGGTTATAATCTATTATGATGAGCATCTATCTTGATGCTCATATGATCCCATATTTGCTCAAATGATCCCATATTTGGCCTGTGGGAGCCCCTGCAAGCTGGCTTTTGTGTCCTTTTGACATGTCTTCATCATTGTTTGAGCACATCCTTACTTAATTGCACAACAAGATGTTTCAACTTCATTTGTTTCCCCTTCCCCGGGTTCCTTTTAATGGGGAATGAAATTTAGAAATCAAGATTTGTATGCACATTACAGCTTTTTATTTATAATTTATCAGATAATTTACATTTTCATTTTAACAGTTAATATTGAGTATTTTTGAAGCAAATAATTTTAAATGTAAAAAAAGTTTTCTATTCCATTTAATTTATATTGTGATGGAATATACATAAAATTGTGTATACTTATTTCAATTGCATTTTATTTTTAATCCTTTAGTTCATTACTATCAATACAACCAAAATTTCACAAAATCTTGATTTTAGTATTTTTGCTAAAATGAAGGAAAATAAGTTATATGGAAGGTACATGTAATAATTTAAACATTTTATGTGAATTCATAAAATATGATATAAAATAAATATGATATAAAATATCAGCTATTCATCCAAATATCAGCTATCCATCAACAGAATACATATGGGCAATGATAATTACATTTAGTCACCTATAATATTTTGCTGAATTTCAGTCATAATAAAACTACAGCTGTTCCAACCTGTAAGAACTGGAAGACATCTCTCTCATACTCACAACAAGAAAAAAGTTGGTCAAACTGAAAATCAATGACTTTTCTTAGATCCATCAGAGAACTGAAGTCACAGGACAAACTTCCACCCCCCAAACTGGAGAGACCCATGAATACAGAGAATTCAAGTCAGGTTACCTGAAGCAGAAGCTACTGGAGCAAATAAATAATTTGTGTTTGGCCAGGGGAGGGCAAAAAGTAACCATTCAGAAATAATCCCAGAATGTTCTCCCATAAATGTTCTCGCATAATGTTAATCCCATAGCAAAGAACTACCCCACAATGGAAAAGTCTTTGCCAGAGCCTTATCCAACTTGGAGGAAGGGAAATTACCCAACTTTAGTCCCCTCCAGGCTTTCTGTCTCAACTAAAGGTTGGGGGGGGAGCTGAGAAACACTTGTGTATGTCACAGGCCAGGGGCACAGGGGCACTAAAAGACAGAGACCTAATCATATGATCATAGAATGTTTCTCTTCCTCCCACACCTAACCACCACATGAACAGCGTTCCTGTTTAATAATAGTGGATTAAACTGAAAGAACTTCAAGCCTTAGTCTCCATTTAAGAAGAAGTTTCTAGGGGCTTCCCTGGGGCTTCCCTGGTGGCTCAATCATTAAGAATCTGCCTGCCAATGCAGGGGACATGGGTTCGAGCCCTGGTCCGGGAAGATCCCATGCCACGGAGCAACTAAGCCCATGCGCCACAACTACTGAGCCTGCACTCTAGAGCCCGCGTGCAGCAATGAAGACCCAACACAGCCAAAAACGAAAATAAATAAGTAAATTTATTTTTTAAAAAAAAGAAGAGGAAGTTTCTAGGGAAACCCAAAGACAACAGGAGAGGTAAGACAAGGACACTAGAGGAAATTGAAGACACTGAAACCTGAAGCTACAACAAACTGTAAACACAGCTTACTTCCTAGCCAGATCAACATAAAACCTCACATTAAAGGTCTGTCTACCTCAGTTCCTGAGTATAATTACTCATTATATCTGTATGGTTTTTAGCAAAAAAATTACAAGGCATGCTAAAAGGCAAGAAGAAACATGGTCTGAAGAGACAAAACATGCAACAGAACTAGACTCAAATATGGCATAGATTTGGAATGATCAGACCAAGAATTTAAAATAGCTCTGATAACATGCTAAGGACTCTAATGGAAAAAGTGGACAACATGCAAGGACAGATAGGTAATGTAAGCAGAGAGATAAAAACTGTAGAAGGACTCAAAAGGAAATGTTAGAAATCAAAAACATTGTAATAGAAATGAATTCCTTTGACGCACTGATCAGTAGACTGGACAGGGCCAAAGAAAGAAGCAGTGAGCTTGAAGATATGTCAATATAAACTTCCCAAACTGAAATGCAAAGAGAAAAAAAAGAGTGAGAAAAACAGAACAGAATATCCAATAACTGTAGGTCGATTATGAAAGATGTAAGATAAATGTAATGGGAATATCAGAAGGAGAATAAAGAAGCTGAAGAAATATTTGAGATAATAATGGCTGAGAATTTCCCAAATTTCTTGATATAAACCAAACCACAAATCCAGGAAGTTCAGAGGCTACCAAGCAGGATAAATGCCCCAAAACATTTATACCTAGGCATATCATCAACCATGCAACCAAGAAGAGAGTGGAGTGAAATATTCAAAATCTCAAAAGAAAAAACCCATTAACCTAGAATTCTGTATCCAATGAAATTGTCCTTCAAAAGTGAAGGAAAAATAAACTTTATCAGGTAAACAAAAACAGAGGGAATTTGTTGCCAGTAGACTTGACTTGCAAGAAATGTCAAAAGAAATTCTTCAGAGAGCTGGAAAATTATATAGGTCACAAATTTGGATATACATAAAGAAACGAAGAGTATCAGAGAAAGAATAAATGAAGTCAAAAGAAAATATTTTTCTTATTCTTATCTAATAGATAACTATTCAAAGTGATAATAGCAACAGTGTATTAGGTGATTAAAGCATGAATAATAAGTGACAGGAATGGCAGCAATGCTATAAAGGATGGAAGGGAAAAATTGGAAATACTCTATTATAAGGTACCTGCACTACCTGTGAAGCACTATAGCTTTATTTGAATGTGGACTTGCACTAGTTGTAAATGTATATTGCAAACTCTAAGGTAACCACTAAAATAAAATTTTAAAAAGATGCATAATTGATATGTGAAGAAAGAGAGAGAATAGAATCATATAAAATGCCCAACTAAAACCAGAGAAGGCAGAAAAAAGAGGGGAATATTTTAAAAAAAGAAAGAACAAGTGCAACAAATACAAAAATTACAAACATGGTAGATATTAGTCCAACTACTTCAATAATCACTTTTAGGTGAATGGTCTAAATATACCAATTAAAAGAATGTCAGAATGGATGAAAAAATCCGAGACTCCACCATATGTTGTCTAAAAGAAACTCATCTTAAATATAAAGATACATACAAATACAAGTAAAGGGATGGAAAAAGATAAATCAAACTAACACTATTCAAAAGAAAGGTGAAGAAGCTATATTAATTTCAGTCAAAACTGACTTCAGAGCACAAAAAATTATCAGGGACAAAGAGGGACATTACATAATGATAAAGGAGTCAATTTTGTGAGAAGATATCCTTACTGTGAATGCTCCTAAGAACAGAGCATCAAGATACATGAGGTAAAAACTGATAGAACTGCAAGGAGAAATAGACAAATCCACTATTATAGTTGAGACTTTAATACCCTTTTACCAGTAATTGATCCAGCAGGCAGAAAATCAGTAAGGACATAGTTGAACATCATTAATCAACTGGATCTAATTGACATCTTAGACTACTTCATCAAGCTACAGGAGAATATACATTCTTCTCAAGCTCACATAGAACATTCACCAAGATAGACCACGTTCTGGGCCACAAAACACACCTGACCAAATTTAAAAGAACAGAAATCATATAAAGTATACTCTCAGGCTACAGCAGATTAAAATAGAAGCCAATAACAGAGATAGCTAGAAAACGACAAAATATTTGCAAATTAGAAAACACACTTCTACATAACACATGGGTCAAAAGAAAGAATTCTCAAGAGAAATTTTAAAATATTTTGAATTAAATGAAAACGAAAAAAACACCTTATCAAAATTTATGGGATGCTGTAAAATCAGTGCTTAGAGGGAAATTTATAACATTAAATGCATATGTTAGAGAAGAATAAAGATCTAAAATCAATAATCTAAGCTTCCATCTTAAAAAACTAGAGAAAGAAAAGCAATATAAACCTAAAGCAAGTAAAAGAAAAGGAATAATACAAATTAGAGCAGAACTCAATGAGATTGAAAACAGTAAAGCAATAGAGAAAAATGACAAAACCAAAACCTTGTTGTTTGAAAAGATCAATAAAATTGATACAACTCTAGCCAGACTAAGTAAGAAAAAAAGAAACAAATTACTAATATTAGGAATGAAAGAGGGACCATCACTACTAATCCCATGGACATTAAAAGGGTAATAAAGGAATGTTATGAATCACTCTATGCCCACAAATTTGATAACTTAGATGAAATGGACAAATGCCTTAAAAAACACAATCTACCAAAACTCACACTAAGTGAGATAATCTGAATAGGCTCATTCTATTAAAGAAATTGAGTCAATAATTAATAACCCTCCAAAACAGAAAGCACCAGGCCCAAATGGTTTCCCTGGCAAATTCCACCAAACATTTAAAGAAGAAATGACATCAATTCTCTATCATCTCTTCGGGAAAATAGAAGCAGAGGGAATACTTCCTAATTCATTCAGCGAGGTCATCATTACCCTAATACCCAAACCAAATAAAAACATTACAATAAAAGAAAACTATAGACCAATGTCTCTCATAAATATACATGCTAATATCCTCAACAAAATATTAGCAGGTTGAATCCAGGAAAGAATTATACACCAAGACAAAGTAGAATTTATGTCAGGTATGTAAGGCTGGTTCAATATTTGAAAATCAATTAATGTAATTCATCACATCAACAGCCTAAGAGCAAAAATCATATGACCATATTGCTAGATGCAGAAAAAGCATTTGACAAAACCCAACACTCATTCATGATAAAAGCTCTCAGCAGGATAGGAACAGAGGGGTATTTCTTCAACTTGATAAAGAACATCTACAAAAACCTACAGATAACATCATACTTAAGAGTGAGAAACTAGAACTTTCCCATTAGGATCAAGAACAAGGCAAGGATGTCCCCTCTCACTACTCCTTTTCAACTTTGTACTGGAAGTCCTAGCTAATGCAGTAAGGAAAGGAAGTAAAAGTTATACTGATTGGGAAAAATGAAATAAACTCTTTGTTCACAGGTGACATGATTGTCTACATAGAAAATCCCAAAGAATCAACAAAAAAATCCCTGGAACTCATAAGCAGTTAAACAAGGTCACAGAATATAAAATTAATATATAAAAGTCAATTGCTTTTCTATGTACCGGCAATGAACAATTGGTATTTGAAATTAGAAACACAATACCATTTACATTAACATCAAAAAATACTTAGGCATAAACCTAACAATATACGGACCAAAATGTATATGAGGAAAACTACAAAACTCTGACGAAAAACTCAAAGAAAATATAAATAGATGAAGAGATAGTCTGTGTTCATGGATTGGAAGAATCAGTTTTGTTAAGATGTCAATTGTCTGCAACTTGATTTATAGATTCAACACAATCTTAATCAAAATCCCTGCAAGTTATTTTGTGGATATTGACAAACTAATTCTAAAGTTTATATGGAGAGGCAAAAGACCCAGAATAGCCAACACAATACTGAAGAAGAACAAAGTCAAAGACTGACTCCCAAACTTTAAGACTTAATATAAAGCTACATTAATTAAGATAGTGTGGTATCGGTGAAAGCATAGGCAAATTGGTCAGTGGAACACAATAGATAGAGATCCCAGAAATAAACCCATACAAATATAGTCAATTGATCTTTGGAAAAGGAATAAAGGCAATTCAATGGAGAAAGGATAATCTTTGCAACAAATGGTGCTGGAACAATTGGACATCAATATGAAAAAAAAAATCTAGATACAGTCCTTATACCTTTCACAAAATTAACTCAAAATGGATCTTAGACCTAAGTGTAAAATGCAAAACTTTAAAACCTCTAGAAGATAACATGGGAGAAAAATCTAAGTGACCTTGGGCCTAGCGGTGAGTTTTAAAATATAATACCGAAAGCACAATCCATGAAAGAAAAAATGGGGGACTTCCCTGGTAGTCCAGTGGGTAAGACTCCGCACTCCCAATGCAGGGCACCTGGGTTTGACCCCTGGTCAGGGAACTAGATCCCACATGCATGCCACAACTAAGAAGACCACATGCCACAACTAAAGATACCACGTGCTTCAACGAAGACCAAATTTGGCACAGCCAAAAATAAATAAATAATAAATAAATAAATAAATAAAATATTTTTAAAAAGAAAGAAAAAATCGTTGTTGGGCTTCGTTAAAATTTAAAACTTCTGCTCTGCAAAAGACACTGTTAAGAGAATGAAGAGACAAGCCACAGACTCAGAGAAAATATTTGCAAAACACATCTGATAAAAGACTTGTATCTAAAATATACTAACAACTCTTAAACCTCAACAATAAGAAAACAAACACCTCAGTTAAAAATGGGCAAAATATCTGAGCAGAATAAAGAACAAAGAAAATACATAGTTGAAAAATAAGCATATGAGAAGATACTCAACGTCATATGTTATTAGGGAATTGCAAATTAAAACAATAGTGAGACACCACTACATACCTATTAGAATGGCTAAAATCCAGAAACTGACACCATCAAATACTGGTGAGAATGCAGAACAACAGGAATGCTCATTCATTGCTAGTGGGAATGCAAAATGGTGCCACTTTGGAAGACAGTTTGGCAGTTTCTTACAAAGGTAAACATAGATTTACCATACTACCCAACTGAGTTGAAAACTTATGTCCACACACCAAAAAACCTGCACGTGGATGTTTTTAGCATCTGTATTCATAACTGTCAAAAACTAAAAGGAATCAAACTGTCTTTCTATAGGTGAATAGGCAAACAAACCATAGTACATTCATATAATAGAATATGATTCAGTGATAAGAAGAACTGAGCTATTAAGCCATGAAAAGATATAGATGAATTTTAAACACACATTGCCAAGTGAAGGAAGCCAGTCTGAAAGGCTACATACTGTATGATTCCCAGTATGTGATGTTTTGGAAAAGGCAAAACTACTATAGAGACAATAAAAGATCAGTGGTTGCCTAGGGTTCGGTGTAAGGGAGGAAAGGGATAAATAGGTGACACATGGGGATTTTTAGGGTGGTGAAATTATCAAGTATGATGCTATAATGCTAGATACATATCATTATGCATTTGTCAAAACCCATAAAGCTATATAATACAAAGAGTGAACCTTAATGTAAGCTATAACTTTTAGTTATACTTATGTATCAATATTGATTTATTACTTGTAACAAATGTACCACATTAATGCAAGATGTTAGTAATAGGGGAAGCTTGTACCAGTGCCAGGAGGGATGTGGAGGCCATGGGTATATGAAACTCCATGCTCAACTATTCTGTAAATTTAAAACTAATTTTTTAAAAGTAAAAAACCTGTAGTTGGTCATTATGAAGTTTATTTGTCAAGATTGGAAGAGACAACATGTTTATTTAAATTTTATTTTGATTTATAACTTTTAAATATATATATACATATATGTATATATATGTATATATATGAATATCTATATGTGTGTGTATATATATGTGTGTGTGTGTGTGTGTGTGT
>NC_041234.1:32058215-32089981 GCF_002837175.3 Physeter macrocephalus | reverse complement strand
TTACAATGGTGTGTTAGTTTCTGCTTTACAACAAAGTGAATCAGTTATACATATACATATGTTCCCATATCTCTTCCCTCTTGCGTCTCCCTCCCTCCCACCCTCCCTATCCCACCCCTCTAGGTGGTCACAAACCACCCAGCTGATCTCCCTGTGCCATGCGGCTGCTTCCCACTAGCTATCCACCCTACGTTTGGTAGTGTATATATGTCCATGCCACTCTCTCACTTCGTCACAGCTTACCCTTCCCCCTCCCCGTATCCTCAAGTCCATGCTCTAGTAGGCCTGTGTCTTTATTCCTGTCCTACCCCTAGGCTCTTGGCCTTTTCAATAAGTGGCTCTGGGCCAATTGTGTATCTACATGGAAAAAGGCTGAAATTGGTTCCCTATTTCACACTATCCACTAAGCATCAACTAGCAGGGCATTATAGCTAAATAAGAAAGGCAGAACTATAAATCCTTTAATAGATAAGATATGGGGATAGCTTCATGACTTGGTGGTAAGGAATTTCTATTTAAACAAAAACTTCAAATCACAAAACTTAAATGAAAAGTGTGATTTATTTTACTCTATTAAATTAAGAAATTTGTTCATCAAATTATACTATAATTAAAATAGAGACAAGCCACAGAATGGGAGAAAGTATTTGTAACATAGCTATGAAAGTTCTCTTATCCAGAAGGTGAAAAGAGTTTTTGCAAATCCATATAAAAACGGGCAACCCAACAGAAAAGGGTCTATACAAGCAACTCATAATTGAGGAAATTCAGATGGTATATAAACATATGAAAAAGGGCTCTATTTTACTAGTAGTAGGGAAATTGCCAATTAAGACCACAATAAGATGTTACTACACACCCAACAGATTGTCAAGCATTTTAAAGTGTGATGGAACTGTAAAAGGTACACATTTATAGGAAACAGCTTGGCATTATCTAATGACATTAAGGATATGTACTCTCTATGACACAGAGGTGCAAATACATGTCTGTCTGAGCCATCCCTCAGGATAGGCTGGCTGCAGTTTAATCCATGCCAGTGCAGGGATTTCCCTAAATAGTTCAGTTGGTGTATATATCCTGAACCTCAGTAATCTGACCATTGAAAGCCCATTTTTAACATTCACAAGCTAATAACAAGCACTAATTTTGCAATTGAAAAGACATTTTAAATGTTCATTATACAAATTAGCAAAGCCTCAAGTGTTGATCAGAGATAATATAGATGAACAACCAGAGTGAGGCCTTTCCGAACAAATGCTAGCTCACTGTCCTTGCTGTGGGAATTCTCAGATAGAACAATTTGTTGTCCTAGGTGTCAATTTAAATCAACCCACCTATGTCGGTCAGAAGATACATACTTACAGTTATGAATAAATTCTTAGAATCTAATGAACAGCATGGTGACTATGTTAATAATACTGTATTATACACTTGAAATTTCCTAAGAGAGTAAATCTTAAATGTTCTCACTATTTAAAAAAAATGCCAACTCTGTGAGGTGATACATGTGTTAAATAGCTTGGTTGTGGTAATCATTTTGTAATATATAGGTATATTGAATCATCATGTTGTACATCTTAAATACATATAATTTTTATTTTGTCCATTATGCTTCAATAAAGCTAGGGGAGACAAAACCAACCCACCAATGGTAGACACTCTGATGTGGTGCCTAGATCCCCCTTCAAGCAAGGACTTGTGGACCCAGCTGCTGGGAGCACTGGGAGCGCAGTGCTCAGCCATCAGTCCCTTCAGAGAACCTCCTTGCTCAAGGCCATGCCCTCCCAGGGTGGTCCCCACCCAGTCATTGACCAATGCGGGATGGGGGTGGGGGCATAAAGGCCTGGCTACCTTCAGCCCAGCTTGGGAAATCTCTGTTGGGCCAACCTATCTCCAGAGCTTTCCTGCGTGATCAGCCAAGGCTATCCTAGGGACTGCACATAACAACTTGACGTGTCTCTCTGTCCAGTCTGGCCTCTCCACCTCCCCTCCACATGCACTGATACCAAGAACATTCCAGAATAAACAGTCTGAACACTAAACTCCATCATGGGGTCTGCTTGTTAGAGAGCCCCACCTACAATACCACCTTCCTACCTTGCTGCCTATGCTGTCAGGTTTTAAAGGAAATGACAAACATAGCAACTACCAGATCAGATGGATGAGTCTTTGGCTTCAAGGCATATGGTTTCAACAAACTTCTGTATATAACATAGCTAATATTATATAGCTAGAATACACCTCAAGTTGCAAAGCTTTGGCCTACTGTGAAATGTGTGCATTTTGAAGATATAAATGGAAAACAATCCTTTAACTCAGCTTAGATTTCAACTGGTTTGTACGAATACTAAGGCACTCAGATTCTTGGATTAAACCTGAAAACCTGCCCATTAATTGGAAAAAAAAATAGAAGAAGAAGAAGCAAGAAAGAAAAATAAAAGAAAAAAAACTGGTGATCTAGAAATGTAAGAATTTTATCTGAATTAAAACTTCATATTGAGGATGAAATGTTTTTTACCATCTTAGCCTTTTTTGTTTCTTATACTTTAGTGTGACATAAATTTTAAGATTAATCTGAACAGAAATATTTGAACTCAGAGCAAAATATCTGCATCTTTTTACAATCTTGTGTTAGTTTCAGATGTATAGCAAAGTGATTCAGTTATATATATATATACATATATATGTATATATATACACACATATATTCATATATATTTATTCTTTTTCAGATTCTTTTCCATTATAGGTTATTACAAGATACAGAATATAGTTCCCTGTGCTATACAGTAGGTCCTTGTTGTTTATTTTATATATAGTAGTGTGTATCTGTTTATCCCAAACCCTTAATTTATACCTCCCCGCCCTGCATCTTTTTGAAATAGAAATTTTTAGTGTGGTATAAATGACTAAGTCTCTGTTGAAATCTTTCAACAGTGCCACTAGAGGGCCTGCACCTTAGGAAACACTTGGTATAGTAGAGGTTGCTAGGTTTAGCAATTGCTGGTTTTAAGAGCCTTAAAAACTTTAAAATAGAAAATAACTTGAGTGAAGAAAATGAGAAAGAGGGAGACAGAGAGAGAGAGGTAGACAGTGACAACAAAGCATTATGTGTTGATGGGTTACAGGAAGGATCTTAGATGTCCTAGGGCCTAACAGTGCCAATACTGCTCTTCAGAATTAAGAAGTACCATTTCTCATGGGAGCCTGAACTTTTAAAGAAAAAAGGTTAAAAGAAACTCACCCTTCTGTGGCATTCTTAAAAGATTTGGCACCGTTTTTAGCATCAATTAAATTTCTTCTAGTATTACAATGCAAATTACATTGTTTTAGGAGCAAGATTGGGAATAAAGGAGTGGACACAGGTTTAGAGAGCTAGGCTAGGCCCTGCTGGGAAGGGTGGGTCTAGGCCCCCTCATTCTGTCCCTGGCAATTTCAGCCCCCTCATCCTTAGGACCAGGGAGGGAAGAAAGGGTGTCTGATTCTCCTTACTTTTTCCAACTTCATGTTTACCAGCCTCTGCCTAGACTGTCTCAACCTTTGGGCACCTCACTCTACATTAATGCCTTAAGACATCTCTTTTTCCTTTTGCATTGGAAGAGGCTTTGCATGAGACAGAATGACCTTTAGACTGGAAAATTAGGCATTATCTATAAAATTTTAAAGATTTTCAAGTGAGTGTGCATTTCTGAATGTCAAGAATTGTTATTTCACAGTGATTTCTCAAGGGAACGCTGATAAGAAGATGTTTTGAATATTTTCCTTCCATGCCTTTTGCTAACATCATCTTTGCTCGCATAGTTGTTGAGAATGTAAAACTGAGACAAAAATGTTGTGTAATCTAGAGGAAAGAAATGTTCCCAGATCCTTATCCTTGAATGAGAAATATGGTGTATTTAGCTTCTGGAGTTGCCATAACAAAATACCACAGACTGGGTGGCTTAAACAACAGAAATTTAATTCTCACAGTTCTGGAGGCTGGAAGTCCAAGATCAAGCTGCTCCCAAAGTAAATTTCATTCTGAGACCTCTTCTCTTGATTTGTAGGTGGCTGCCATCTCACTGTGTGCTCACATGACCTCTTCTTTGTGAAGGGGAGGGGAGTGAGAAGAAGAGAGGGAGGAAGGGAGGGAAAGAGGGAGAGAGAAGAGAGAGAGAGGGAGATTGAGAGAGGGAGAGAGAAAGCTCGTGAGCACTTTTTGATGTCTCTTCTTTTAAGGACACTAATCCGTCAGATCAGGGCTCCACCCTTATGACCTCACTTAACCATAATTACTTCCTTAGAGGCCACATCTCTAAATATAGCCACACTGGGGGGTTAGCCACACATGTGAATTTTGAGGGGACGCAACATTCACTCCATAACATATGGTGAAGATGCCTTCATTCTCTTCCATAAATAACGAGCTGAATGTACTGGATGTACTTGTTCCCCATAAATATATTGGTAAAATCTCTTTAAATATTAAAGCTAAAGATGGAATTCCACAGCATAGTAAAATTTTTTCAGAAGGCTCAGAGAATATTCTCTCTATGCCTGAAGGTATTTATGTTTCCTATAAAATATCTGATTGACAGAAATGCTGTGCTGAAGCATATTGTATACCTAGACTATTTCTATATTAAGCATTTAACTGCTAACCTAGAATTAAACCCAGGAATAACAGACAGGCCTTTTCAAGAGGAAGGATGCTGTGTGTAGCAAAACTTCTCCTGCCACTGTGAAAAAAAAAACCAAAACCCAAAAGTTTCAGGGAAACAGCAGCTTTTAAAGAGACTTTAGCCAGAGTTATATCATTCTTTTGGAAAAAGCACCCAAGGTCTTGGTTTGGGGGATTTCATGGAGTCATTAAGAAAAGGAGCAGGCACTTCTGCTTCCAGCCAAGATGAAGTAACAGGTAACAGATATAACTTCCCATCTGAAAGAGCCAAAATAAATGAAACAATATAAATGACAGTGGACAATATAAATGAAACAATGGTTTTTTAAGACACTGGATATCAGGCAATGAAGGACAATGATCCCTGAGATATGGAACATAAACAAGATGAGACCTGTGATTGCCCCAGCTTACTGCCTTGAGAGAGTTTCCATGCCCAGCAAGGCGTCAGAGAATGAGATGAAGCCCAGTAGACTCCTTGAGTTGAGAAGATCTCCTGGTTGTGATAGTGTACTACAGTTTTGCAAGATGTTACCATTGGGGGAAATTTGGAAAAGGGTACATGGACTTCTCTGTATTATTTCCTACAACTGCATGTGAATCTACAATTATGTCAAGATGAAGTTTTTAAAAACCTTAACTTTAAAAATAAGAGAAATAAAGGTGCTTTCAGATATAGAAAAGCTGAAAGAATTAATCACTAGTAGACCTGCAGCATGAGAAATGTTAAAGCATGTCCTTCAGGCAGAAAGCAAATGATAACAGATGGAAATCAGGACCTACACAAAAGAATGATGAGGGACTTCCCTGGTGGTTCAGTGGTTAAGAGGCCACCTTCCAATGAAGGGGATGCCGGTTTGATCCCTGGTTGGGGAACTAAGATCCCACATACCACGGGGCAACTAGGCCCTCATGCCACAACTACTGAGCCCACGTGCCATAACTAGAGAGAAGCCTGCACGCAGCAATGAAAGATCCCGCGTGCTGCAACTAAGACCCGACACAGCCAAAAAATAAATAAATAAATAAATAAAATATTTTAAAAACCCCAAAGGAATGATGAACACTGGCCTTGGAAACTACGTATGTAAATATATAAGATTTTGTATATTCACATCTCTTTAAAAGAAAATTGCCTGTTTAAACAAAAATAATAATAATGTATTATGGGGTTTATAACATGTAAAAATATAATGCATGACAACAATAGTATAAATTTCAGGAGGGTAGAAATGGAAGTATGCTATTGTAAGCTTCTTATACTATATATGAAGTTGTATATTGTAACTTGAATGTAGACTATGATAAGTTAAATATGTTTACTATGAAACCTAAAGCAACCACTAAAATAACAGTTATAGCTCATAAGTCCACAAAGGAGATAACATGGAATCATCATAAAAATATCAATCCAAAAGATGGTAGAAAAAGAGATAAAAGGGCACAAAGAACAGACGGGACAAACAGAAAATGAATAGCAAGATGATAGGCTCGAACCTAACCATATCAATAATCACACTGAACATAAATGGTCTAAACATCCGAATTAAAAGGCACAGATTGTCAGATTGGATAAAAAGGCAAGACACTACTATATGCTTCCTACAAGAAATGCTTTAAATATAAAAACAGAAATAGGTTAAAAGTAAAAGAGTGGGAATAGATACACTGTCTTGGTTTGTCACTCAGCAAAATGTGTATACGCAGTCCCCTCCCGCAGTCATCTCTCCTGTAATGGGTTGCTGAGCGGGAGGCAAGGTGATGGGGTTTCAGAGGTGGCATTAACCTGGTGGCCACAGGGGCGAGCAGTGGCCTTGGGAAATGGGAGTGGCAGGTTTCAGAGGGGATCCTCAGGCACGCAGGACTGCTGGGGTAGATCCAAGATTCCTTAAGGAGGTGCCCCTGGCTTGCACCCTTGTTCAACATTTTTTGTTAACCAAACGTTTATTCCTGGGGCTCCCTTACCTCTGTCCAGTAAGGGCAGCCTGAACCTCAATTTGCTCAGCTGTAAAATGGGTAGCCTTACAACAGCAGTCGGTGAACACTTCAGGTTTTGAATGTTTCTCAGAATTTAAAATCAACACTAACAAAAATCAACAACGAGTTTAAAATCTTTTAAAAGTTTTAGGTGGATAATTTCGAGGGTGATGTCAGAAAACCATAATCAGCTAGTTTGGGTTTTAATTTTTGTTTTAATACATGGTGCTTCTGATGATTTTTTTTTAGAAGATGTTAGGGATAGGAGTTTAATGTCAGAAAACCATAATCAGCTAGTTTGGGTTTTAATTTTTGTTTTAATCCATGGTGCTTCTGATGATTTTTTTTTAGAAGATGTTAGGGATAGGAGTTTATTAATTAATTAATTTATTTTTGCTGTGTTGGGTCTTCGTTTCTGTGCAAGGGCTTTCTCTAGCTGTGGCAAATGGGGGCCACTCTTCATCACGGTGCGCGGGCCTCTCTTGTTGCAGAGCACAGGCTCCAGACGCGCAGGCTCAGTAGTTGTGGCTCACGGGCCTAGTTGCTCCGCGGCATGTGGGATCTTCCCAGACCAAGGCTCGAACCCGTGTCCCCTGCATTAGCAGGCAGATTCTCAACCACTGCGCCACCAGGGAAGCCCACTTCTGATGATTTTAATGTGATGATGATGATTAAAAACCCAAATCCCTTTAATGGCCTTCATGGCTTGTCAGGTACCTGTGAGGTACATGGCTGAAGTCGTGTTAGTTGGGATGGGTTTTGAGTGAGTCTATGAGTCTTTGGAGAGAACGGATGGCCTTTGAGTGAGCCTCGCCCCCCCATCCCCCACCCCCCGCCCCATCCTTCCTCTTCCCCACAAAGCACTGTGCAGTGAGCTTACCCTGGGATTTTGCTCATCTTTTTATAAACGTTGTGCAAAGGAGTCAGAAATCTGTCTTCAAATACTGCCTAGAAATTAAAGTTTTTAATCAAATTAAACAATACTTAAATGAATTGAAATTTAAAATACACTCTCCCCATCCATGAAATTATTGTTTCTCCTGGTGAGCATTTTGGAGCCCCTCACTGAGCTCCAGCTGGGGTTTCTCCTTACCCCACATGGCGCTAAGGTGGCCACCAGGGCTCCTGCACTGGGAGACAGGCATGCCTGGTCCAGGGATCCAATTTCAGACTAGAGAATTTGCTTTTTAAATCCTCTAATCAATAAGAATTCATAAGAAATCAAATGTTTAGAATTACGTTTGAAGCCATTTTTTGCCATGCATTTTAAAAATCAAGGTATATTTTACATACAATAAAATATGCCCATTTTCAGTATAGAGTTCAATGAATCTTGACAAATGCATAGAGAACGGCCCAGTCAACCTCCAAAATTCCTTCATTCTCATCCCAGTCATTCTCCCCCAAGACAACAACTAGTTTGATTTCTTTCACTACAGATTATTTTTCCTGGCTTAGAATTTCATACAAATGGAATAATTACAGTATTTCTATTTTGTGTCTGACTTCTTTCACTCAACCTTGTGTTTATGAACTTCACAGACATATGAAGTAGTTTGTCCCTTTCATTTGCTAAGTAGTATTCCATGATCCCATTGTTGTGTTTCTTTGTCAATTCTTATGTTGTTGGACTCCTGGGATGATTCCAGGTTTTTTTGCTATCATGAAGAAAGCTAACGTGAACATTTGAGCACAAGTTTTTTGTGTGGACATATTGCGGTAGCATGCTGTGGCTGGCTCACCAGAGCCAATTTTGCAAATCTCTTCTCAACCCTGGTTCTGTGACGTCATATTAGTACACAGTTTGAAATAAGCCATGATGGGAGTATTTACACCATAGTTGACGATCGCTACAAATTAGAGCTTTTTTTCCCCGGAGAGCTGGTTGGTAAACATTTACCAGCACACCATTGGACATACGTTTTCATTTTTTTTTTTTTTGGAGTAAATACCTAGGAGTGAGATTGCTGGATTGCATGGTATGTCTGTTTTACTTTATATGAAGCTGCCAAACTGTTTTCAAAGTGGTGTAACATTTTACACTCCCAATAGCAACATATGAAAGTTCCAGTTGCTCCACATTCCCATGAATACGTGGTATTGTCAGTCTTTTTAATTTTAGCCATTGAATGAAGAACTGAATAGAAGAGGGGTGATGGGAAATGGAGGTTATCTGGCAGCCCAGTAAGCTGTACATTTGCCTCTCTCCTTATAGACAGAGAAAGTCCTCAGTAAATACAAGTTGACGCATGTTGAGATCCCCTCACATAATGTCCTTTCCCTGATCTTTCCCATTTCATCTCAGAGGAATGCTGAGGCTCCTAATGGGAGAAGGTAGTCACTTCAAACACAACAGGCCGCGTTCATATGGTTGGGGAATAATTAAAAATAAAATCTTGTGCCAACCCAGTGAATTCGCTCCACAAAGGTAGAAAAGAATGAAATAGTTTTATTGTCGAATAAGCATTAAACCAGCTCGTGATGTGCATCACAAGCAATTCACTGAAGAGATTTTGGAGAAGGAAAGAAACCTCATCCTTTTATATAGCCAGGCAGATACAACCCATTGCATATATGTTCTTAAGACAGATGATAACTTGCCCTCAGGAGAATTTGACAGCACCATTTACTACACACAGGTCATCTCAAATTCCCTGGTAATCGGTGTAGCCATCTGCCTTTAGGCAAAGGAAGAATAAAACACATATCTCTTTGACAAGCAGGTGACGACTTGGAGCCAGCCGCCTAGGTCAAATTCCTAGGGTCGTGGAGATAGGGCGCTATCTCCGCTGATATTTACATTTCAAAGAGATGGCTCCCAGGCCCTCAAGAACAACATTCCTGAGTTGTAAAACTGGCAGGAGGCCTATTTAGCTTTTTTTAAAGAGTTACATATATCTTGAAGGTACAGAGAAACTATTTACACGTTTTCTGAAGGAAATACTCCAAGAAAAGGGAGGATGGAAAGTCTCTTTCACTTGTGACACCAGGAAAAATTCAACTTTTAAAAACTTTGTGTTTACCCTACGATACTTCCACACGCTTCCCTGCGTTATGCCCTACTCCAGGTCCACAATTTCCCCTGACCTTCTACTATTAGTCTTTCAAAATCCTTATCAACTCCATTCCTAAAGGAAGCCTCCCCAAACAGCAGGCCGCCACTCCTAGAGCCACAGCCACGGCCACACTAGAGACTCGCTGTTATCAAAGGCTATGACTACAGTCTCTTAGAATTGGAAAACTTTGCAGATATTTGGTCTGATTCTAACCCATTTCAAAGACGGTAAAACTGAGACATAGGAAAATCCCAAATGGGTACTTCGGGCGCTGGGTCACTGGAGCAAAAAGGACGCTTAAGAATCCCCCGCCCAAATTCGGGGATCCCTAAAGTCAGCCCCAGATGACCAAAAAAAAAAAAAAAAAACCCTGCTTGATTCCACTACGGCACTATCGGGGTTAAAGCCCATGGATCGCGGTCTCCTCCCGACTGCGCCTGCGCGAGTCAGGACGTGAGAATTTGCCCTGGACCCTGACGTTTCAGGCAGCCCCTCCTAATGCGGAACACGACCCACATTCCGCCGGTCCTGCCTTGACAGGCGTGACCCTAATCCAATAAGAATGGAGGGCTGAGTCCTCCGGAGCCAATAGCCAAAGTCCGAGGGGCGGTGGAGGCGGACTCTGTAAGGAAACAAGAAGACAGGCCCAAGATGGAGGCGGCGGCGGCTGTAGCGGCGTGACAGGTGAGGGCGGGCCCGGCAGGGTTAGGTTTCTGGAGCGACCGCTGGGCTCGGGTAGGGAGCCGGGACCGAAAGCTCAGCTCCAGGATGGCTGCGCCTGGGCCCCGATGCCCCCCGCCCGGAACCGGAGGAGTGGTTTGACCCGGGGTGAGACCATCGTCGACAACGCGGGGGGGGTGTAAACTGGAATAGGCTGCGGGGGATGGTTTCGCCCGTCGCGTGTGGCAGCGCGCCTGCGCAGAGCTGGAAGGCCCTCGGTGGGCGGGGCCGGGCCGAAAGGGGCTTGGGTTGTGGTGTCTTGTCATGTGCAGTCCCTCTTAACCTCCTTAAGGTATCTGATGATCCTTGCTTACCGACAACGGGGAATGCGTGAAGACGTAGCTCACTTCTAGCTTTCCTTATTCTGGATCAATGTCTAGCCCACTAGGAGAATGTTTGAGGATTCCCCCATTCCTCTTCTTTAACCCTCCCCAGCCTCCTTCCATTATCACCAGTAATATGCCTGAGACCCTTTCATTAGTTGTCAGGGAGAATTTTGGAGCTCCCTCCGCCCCACCCGCGCTTTACCCCCATTTATCTCACTTCAGCCATGTCTGGTGATGCTCCATTACCCTCCTTTCCCCCATGACAGTGTCTGGTGACACCCGTTATCCACTCTTCTTCCCATTACAGTCCCTAGTGACCCCTATTACATCTCCCCTCAGCATAGTGTCTGCTGAGCCTCTATGAACTCCCCATCACAGTCTGGTGACTCCCATTAGCCACCTAACACAGTATCCGTGAACCTACCATCATTACAGTTCAAGGCTTTGGGATGCCCACAGTGCCCTTACGAACACTGTTTGGTGCAATTCCCATTTCCCTCAAACTAAGGGCAGTATCTGATGATCCTCTGTTAGTTTCCCATCACCCTGTCTGTGACTCATCCCACACCACAGCATCTGAACCCCCTTCTCCATTAGAAAGCCAGGGCAGTCTGTTCATGTCCATTACGTACCTGACAGGCCCCAGTGCAGTGCGTGCTGATTCCCTGTTAGTCCCTAGCACGGAGACTTACGTGCTCCTGTGCCCTCCGGGACAGTGTGTGTACCTCTCACTATGTCCTACCCCCCACCCCACCCCGCCCTACGCAGTGAATCCGAGACCTTGGCACTTAAGTGTGAGACAGACAACAGGAGTGGCTGAGCAGAGGAGGAACTGGATCCCTTGGGCTGTGTGGAAATTAGGCTACAAGGGGTGACGTGGAGCTGGGAGATTGAATTTTTGTCCCCTGCCACTTTGCTTCCAGACCATCATTATGGGACCTCTGAATTTTCCCTCTGTCTTCTAGGAGCCCCATGGCACCTGCCCAGCCCCACCTTAGCCCGTCTTGACAAAGTCCTAGGCTCCATGGAGCCACCAAGGGGCCCCCCTGCCAACGGGGCTGAGCCGTCCCGGACAGTGGGCACCGTCAAAGTGTACCTGCCCAACAAGCAACGCACGGTGGTGAGTCTGACGGGAGCAAAACTGGCAAGGGGTGGGCATGGACCCGGTTGTAAATCTTGGATCAGAAAGGTGACATGGGCTGGGAGAGTCAGCTGGGGACCCCACTGAGCGCTGACTCCTCACATCTACACACACACAGGTGACTGTCCGGGATGGCATGAGTGTCTACGACTCTCTAGACAAGGCCCTCAAGGTGCGGGGACTCAATCAGGATTGCTGTGTGGTCTACCGGCTCATCAAGGGGTAAGTGTGGCACCGCCACCTCCAACTGGGCGTGCGGCCTTCCAGCCCCTCCTCAGAGTCATGCGACTCTCCACTCTGCTGTGCAGTCTCCGTTAGTCTTCCCTTCATTCAGTGAATCCGTGAGTGCATCCAGCTTTTGTCTCATTACTTCATTAGTTTATTGGCCTGTAAGGTCAGCAATTCATTTTCTTCTTGGACCCCAGATCCTCACCGTGCTCTGTCGTGTCCTCCCGGAATTCATCTGTTTAATCTTTCACTGTTTTATCAATTTGTCAGCTCTCTCCTTCCTCCGTTTCCTTGTTCTCTGTCTGCTGTGTGGGCCTCGCTGACCTTCCATTTATTCCTCTGTTTTAGAGTTCCTTAACTTTTTTGTATTCAATTCACGCATTGTTTTTTATTTGTTATTTCAGTGCCTCACCAGCTGCTTTGCCAGGGGCTTGCTCAGGACTTCTAAGATTTAGTTGTTTCTTCAGTCTCATTTGCTCCTCGTCTTGTGGCTAAGAGCATGGACTCTTCGCACTGTCCTGCCACTCACAATCCCTTGTGGCTCTGGACAAGTCATTTCATCCCCCTGAGCCTCAGTTTCCCTATACGTAAAATGGGGGTAAGGATAGTCCTAGTTCCTAGAGTTGCTGTACTGAGAATGAAACATGTCATCTATTATTGCATGGATGGCAGGCTTGGAGGGACTTTTGGGGGTTTCCCTTCTTCCCCATGGCCCCTGTCCACCCTCCCACTCACTCCTTTCCATGCCTTCTGCAGGCGAAAGACAGTCACCGCCTGGGACACAGCCATTGCCCCACTGGATGGCGAGGAGCTCATTGTGGAGGTCCTCGAAGACGTCCCCCTGACCATGCACAATTTTGTGAGCGCAGGGTAGAAAGTGGGGGCAGACAGTGGGTGTGGCAGGAGGGTCCCTGACCAGGCCTCAATCTTCTCTACTCTGTGACAGCAGGTACGGAAGACGTTCTTCAGCCTGGCCTTTTGTGACTTCTGCCTTAAGTTTCTGTTCCATGGCTTCCGCTGCCAAACCTGTGGATACAAGTTCCACCAGCATTGTTCCTCCAAGGTCCCCACAGTCTGTGTCGACATGAGTACCAACCGCCGACAGTGAGCCTGGCCTGGGGTGGGCAGGGGCATGGGGAGGACAGAGGCCCAGCCACAAGGCTCTTACAGACAGCTGACCCATGTTCCCTTGCTTTACACCCTGAATGCCCTCAAGGTTCTACCACAGTGTCCAAGATTTGTCCGGAGGCTCCAGACAGCATGAGGCTCCCTCGAACCGCCCCCTGAATGAGCCACTCACCCCTCAGGGTCCCAGGTAGGGAATGCCTTAGCTGAAGGGCTGCTGTCAGAAGAAAAAGATCTGGAGGCCTCCGTAGAGTATAAGCCATACTTAATTCATTTGTTTCCTCCATGAACATTTATTTAGCACCTACAAGTGTGAGTAAGAGCATGGAGCTCTGGGGCCTTGGGTGAGTCCCCTAATCTCTCTGGGCCTTAGTTTTCTCATCTGTAAAGAGCAGATAATGACCACATAGTGTTCTGGTGAGGATTAAATGAATTAAGACATGTCCAATGCTTAGAACAAGATCTGGTATAAGATAAGTTCTTATTAATTATAATATATATCTATATATATGCATCTAACTGCTTAGTTAATTCTTCCAGTATAACCATGCTGAAGCCTTTCCACTTTGAAATACATATTATTTTATCATAAATTCCCTTTCACTTCTCCTTTATGTTAAGTATTATAATACTATAGTATTTCAGTGTTGAAATATATTATTGCTCTAATATATCATGCTCATATGATATGCATTTTATATATCTATATTTTATAATGTCAATATTTATATGATATATTTATGCTATTATGTGTTATGTTGATAATATTTTCATATAATGTAGAACATCAAACATTTTTATGTAATGTATGAAATAGTAAAGTTAGAGCATTATGTTATTTTTAATTATGGGTATATGTGAATAAATTATCTATGAATTGCATTTCAGGATAGTGAAGGGACCATTAAATATTTTTGTAACATTATAATATATTTAGTATATATCATGTATAACAGATGTGTATGTTTAACATATAACATTATTATAATATGTGTAAAGCATTGTAATTTTAATACAGATAACATACTGTATGTTATATAATACATAATATATTTGAATAGTACATATAGTTATACAATATTATATATTACTCTTCCCCCACTATCTGCATGGCTTGCTGTCCTTCCTTTAAGTCTTTGCTCAAATGTCACTTGCTCAGAGAAGCCTTTCCTGACATCACCAGGGACACTTCCTGTCTCCTTATGTTGCTTTATTTTTTGCTTTATTGCACCTATCACCATTGGACATATTAAATATTCTTTGTTTTTTATTTCTCTTTTTTCCTGCTGCAGTCAGCCCCATGAGGGCAAGAACCTTTATTTGTTTTTTGTTTCTTTGTTTTTTTTTTAATTTTAAAATTTTAGTACAGTTCACATCAGCATGCATGTAGAACCTTTATTTGTTTCGCCAACAGTTTTATTTCCACTACCTAGAATGGTATCTGGCACATGGCAGGCACTCAGTCAACGCTTCTTGAACAAATGCATAATAGTAATGACAGTGGACGTTTACTCTGTGTGAGCTAAACACACACTTAGGATGGGGCAGGGTGTGGGCGGTGGTGGCAGCTCTACTGGTTTTCTCATTCACTCGACAGTGATTTCACAGCCTTTCCCCTGCCAGCTCCTGCACCCAGCACCGCGACCCCAAGCACTTCCCCTTCCCTGCCCCAGCCAACGCCCCCCTCCAGCGCATCCGCTCCACATCTACCCCCAACGTCCACATGGTCAGCACCACAGCCCCCATGGACTCCGGCCTCATCCAGGTTGGTGTCGAGGTGGGAGGTCACGGGGGAGCACCGGGCAGAGGAGAGGGCCGTTCCTGTTGTCTTCCATGTCCTCTCCCTGACGCCCAGCCCTCTTCTTCCAGCTCCCTTCCCAGAGTTTCAACACTGACGGTGAGCCCCCCGCTACCTGCACCCTGAGTCCCCCACCGCACCCCACCTGGCTCCACTCACATCCTCTCTGCAACTGCAGCTGCCGGGAATAGAGGTGGTGGCGATGGAACCCCCCGGGGGAGCCCCAGCCCAGCCAGCGTGTCCTCGGGGAGGAAGTCCCCACATTCCAAGTCCCCGTCAGAGCAGCGGGAGCGGAAGTCCTTGGCCGATGACAAGAAGAAAGTGGTGAGCTCCGGGGGGCACCTTTGGTGGGGGCACCGCAGGCCGAGTGATGAGGGGTGTGGGCAGGCCCCTGAGATGCCACTCTTGTGGCCCGCAGAAGAATCTGGGGTACCGGGACTCGGGCTATTACTGGGAGGTGCCACCCAGTGAGGTGCAGCTGCTGAAGAGGATCGGGACGGGCTCGTTTGGGACCGTGTTTCGTGGGCGGTGGCACGGCGATGTGGCCGTGAAGGTGCTCAAGGTGGCCCAACCCACAGCTGAGCAGGCCCAGGCCTTCAAGAACGAGATGCAGGTGCTCAGGTGAGATTGCTCGCGCGCAGGGATGGGGGCAGGGGCGGAGGGCACCGCCTTGGTGCCTCTCTGGGGAAAGGCCATACTGAAGGCACTTCCTGCACATCCCCTGTGTTTGTGTGGTGTTATAACCATAATGGTAAGTTTCTTCTCTATCAGAGAAGCCCCTTTCCCCTGTGGGAAAGGGGTATGTTTAGAGGACCTCTGGTCACATTGGTGTTTGTGTAAATACTGATATTAATTAATGGCTCTGCCTCCAAAATGTGGGTCTTTTCATTTGTCTGCTGTGAAATGGGTATCACTAATGTTACTGTGGTACTTACATCAATAGCATAATGTGAGTTAACTGCATCGCCAGGCAGCCTGGCGTCCTTCCCTCTCCTCTGCTTGTTCTGCATCATGAGTATATGTTTATTGTGTTGCCTTCTTGTTATTAATTATAACAATACCATACTTTAAAGAACAGTATTAGAACTATAATCAGAAACATAATTTAATCATTGTTTGATTAATGATTGTGGTTGCTCTACCTAATATATCATTCATGCTATATTAACCCATCTGTGCTAAGAAACCCTGGCACTCCCTTTTTACCACCCTAGTTCCTACCACTCCTGGGGTTGCCAGTATGGGCTTTCCCCTCTGACAAGTGGGCACAATTATGTTGCAGAGTGGACGTTATCATAATTCCTTGTGCTATTTTAATACTCATCCTCATAATGGATGCCACAGTAAGGAAATTTTCAGTCTCTTCTCCTCTCTATGAAATGGCAATGATTTGAGCAGGCTGTGAATTTGCGTTGTGTTCGTATTGAAACTATAACCTAACTGCTGTGAAGAATACTAACGCGCTGTGAGCAAAATTGCGGAGCATTGTTGATGTTCTTTGCGTGTATGTTACCATTGTAACTGGGCAGTTAATACTTCTATAAGGAATGAAAGTTTTCTTCTAAATGAGGGTGGCTCCATTCATACAGGACAGAGTTTCTGTCAGGTAACCTAGGTACCCAGTAGCGATAATAGCAAGGACAGTGATGTTTTCAGGGTGCTTGCTTGTGTTCAGCTGTTCTAATAAGCACCTTATAGGTTATTTACTCAGATATTCCTCCCAACACCCCTGTCAGGTAGCTCACAGAATTATCACAGTTTTTCAGTTGAGGAAAATGAGGCACAGAGAAGTTAAGTGTCTTCCCTGAGATTGTACAGTGAGTACCCAGGGAAGCCTGGATTGGAACTTAGGATCTAATTTGAGTCCAAATCCCAAGCTCTTTACTTCTAAGCCTCTCATGGTTAACAGGATATAGTCACACATCACTGATATTTTTACCCAGCATTT
The DNA here is from genome assembly GCF_002837175.3 of Physeter macrocephalus. Lineage (NCBI taxonomy): Eukaryota > Metazoa > Chordata > Mammalia > Artiodactyla > Physeteridae > Physeter > Physeter macrocephalus. The sequence goes on along the minus strand of NC_041234.1, from coordinate 32,072,999 downwards.
ATCAATATTATGTTGATATATCACTGATGAAGGTTGGCATTCCACTTTATCATCTCAAATGGTCACAGGCTCAGGTCATGGTCAGGGTCAGAGATATGGCAGGTATTGATGATTAAGACACTCCTGGTCAGTAGGGGGTGAGGGGTAATCCCTCCCTCCTGCTTTTGTTGGGAGACTTGGATGAGGAAGCCCAGGCAATAAGTGCCCAGCGTGGAATCATAGCCCAGCAAACATGTCTCACAAATTCATTGAATCTGGCCATAGTCTGGCCCTGAGCCTCCTGAAAGCCAGGGTGGGAATGATGGCAGAAGGCAGCAGTGAACAGCGCCATCCCCAATGCTCAGAAAGTTGCTGTTTACCCTCCCTGCCCTGATACCTCCTGCCCTGCCTGCAGGAAGACACGTCACGTCAACATCTTGCTGTTCATGGGCTTCATGACCCGGCCGGGATTTGCTATCATCACACAGTGGTGCGAGGGCTCCAGTCTCTACCACCACCTGCACGTGGCCGACACACGCTTCGACATGGTCCAGCTCATTGATGTGGCCCGGCAGACTGCCCAGGGCATGGAGTGAGCGTCCTGGCCCAGGGACTAGGGAGGGGGCTGTGGGATATGGGGGTGGGGAGATGAGGTAGCCCCCAGACAATCTGACACCTGCTTGTACCCCAACAGCTACCTCCATGCCAAGAACATCATCCACCGAGATCTCAAGTCTAACAGTATCTACATGTCCCTCTCTAAGGGCTGGGCTGGGGTGGGGGGCATCAAACAGGATGAGGGCTTAGAGGGATGGCTCTTGTGGGAGGCTTTCTGGGGACAAACAGGGAGGGGCACATGTGGCATTTCCCTTTGCCAGGTGCCAGAGCTGTGGCTGGTGAGGGGCCTTTAATGGGAGTCTCTTGGTCAGGAGTCAGGGTTTTGGCTGGTCCAGGTGCTGTTCTTCGGGACTGTGGTCAGGGTCTGAGGAACGGCAGCTGTGGAGGGCGTTAGGGGGAGCTCCTGACCAGTGTCACAGGCATGGTGAGTGTGGGTGCCATTAGAGGAGCTTCCTAGTCAGGAGTCACAGGAGGGCCAAGTGTAGGGGGCATTCATTGGAGCTCCCCACCCAAGTCAAGGTTGTGGCTAGTTTGTGTGACATTGTGGGGCTTCTGGTCAGGGTTAGAGGCATGACTGGTGTGGAGGTGTCAACGAGAGCCTCCCAGTCAGGGTGAGAAGCCTGTCTATTGAGAGTCCCTGTAGTGGCCCTTGACCCTGGTGGACATCTTCCTACATGAGGGGCTCACGGTGAAGATCGGGGACTTCGGCCTGGCCACAGTGAAGACGCGGTGGAGTGGGGCCCAGCCTTTGGAGCAGCCCTCGGGCTCTGTGCTATGGATGGTGAGTTGGGCCAGGCTGGACTGGGGGCATATAGGGACATGGGCTGCTGGGCTAGGATGTGGGAGGCCGAGTGGGGCCGGGGATGCCTGCACCCCTAGGTGTGGGTGTCTGGACTGCTCATGCTTCACCCCGTGTGGGTGGCTCTGAGTTACACCCAGTGTGGCTGGTGGGCTCTGGGCCTATGGGCCAGTCATTTGCTGACCTCCACATTCCTCCTGCCCGGTCCGGCCTATTGAAGGCAGCTGAGGTGATCCGTATGCAGGACCCGAACCCCTACAGCTTCCAGTCGGATGTCTACGCCTATGGGGTTGTGCTCTACGAGCTCATGACCGGCTCGCTGCCTTACAGCCACATTGGCAGCCGTGACCAGGTGAGCCCCATGCCTTACCTGCTATCTCCTAGGCCAAGGCATCCCCTCAGCCTCCAAACCTCAGATCTCCACCTTTGCACAGACCAAGAACACCACACTTCCCCCAGAAACCCCAAGTTTTCTGAGCTGAGGATTCCCAGATTCCTCTGGGTCTTCCGTACCCAGAATTCCCTCCTTCACCCACATCTACTCCTCTGGGTCCTCAAAGTCCAGAATCTCCTGAATCCCTTATACCCAGAATCCCTCTAGGCCCCCAGAAGCCCTCTGGACCCCTAGACACACAGTCCTCTGGCCTGGGTACTCAAACTCTCCAAAGTCCCCAAAGCCCAGAATCCCATTTCTCCCAGAAACAATCCCTTTGTACTTCTGGAATCCTCACAGATACCTACAACCATTCAGGCCTTAGGTATCTGTCAGACTTCAGGGCCCTTGAATCCACAATACTCTAGGCCCCAGACATTTCTCCAGGTTCAAGGCCTGGAATCTCCCAGACCCTCAGAAACCCAGGATCCTGTAGGCTTCACGTACCAATAGTCTTTGGGTCTTGATCACTCACAATCGTACAGACCACGTGGACCCATAGTCCTGTAGGCCCCAGACCTCTACAGAAATACAAACTACTGAGGGCTAGAATCCTTTAGCTTCCTCCAGACCCAGAACTTCATGTTTCCCCCAGAGTCAGTACTTTCTAGGCCCCTAAGCCCACTGGAAACCTGTGGACCCATAATCATCTGGGCCCCGGACACCTACAGTCCTTGACTTCCCCCAAGCTTAAATCCTTCTGTTTTGTAAGCAGAGAATCCTTCTAGAATCCTTCTAAGTCCTCAGAGACCCAGAATCTTTAGATCCACAAGATACCCACAATCCTCTGGGCCCCAATACCCAGAATACCCCAGTTCTCCTAAAAGGAGCCCTCCAGGTCCCTCAAGACCCAGAATTCCCTGGGCTTCCCAGCCCAGACCCCCAGATCACCCCATTCCTGTCCCCCCTCCCAGATTATCTTTATGGTGGGCCGTGGCTATCTGTCCCCGGACCTCAGCAAAATCTCCAGCAACTGCCCCAAGGCCATGAGGCGCCTGCTGTCTGACTGCCTCAAGTTCCAGCGGGAGGAGCGGCCCCTCTTTCCCCAGGTGGGCCGAGGAGGAGGGCTGGACACCCTGGGGAGGGAGCCTCTGAGGAGAAGGACTCTGAGGTGTGAATGTGAACTGTGTTGTGTTCAAGGCTCCGAGGTGTACAATGTGTGTGAGTGTGTGCCTCCCCATTAGGTTGGGGTCTGGGGGTGTCGGGGTGCCCACGTGGCTCTGGACACCTCTCCTCACCCGCCCCTGCCCCCAGATCCTGGCCACGATTGAGCTGCTGCAGCGGTCACTCCCCAAGATTGAGCGGAGTGCCTCCGAACCCTCCTTGCACCGTACCCAGGCTGATGAGTTGCCTGCCTGCCTACTCAGCGCAGCCCGCCTTGTGCCTTAGGCCCCACCCCCAGCCACCAGGGAGCCAATCTCAACCTGCCACGCCAAGGAGCCCTGCCCACCAACCAATCAATGTTCTGTCTCTGCCCCGTTACTGCCTCAGGATCCCCCATCCCTGCCCTGGGAGATGAGGGTGTGCCCATGTACTTTTCAAGTTCCTCTGGAAATGGGGGACCCTCAAAGACCGAGACCCCTGCCTCCTCCATAATTCGGTTTCCTCTTGGCTTTGGTGATACTTCTAAATTCGGGAGCTCCTCCATCTCCAACGGCTGGGATTTGTGGCAGGGATTCCACTCAGAACCTCTCTGGAATTTGTGCCTGATGTGCCTTCCACTGGATTTTGGGGTCCCCAGCACCCCATGTGGATTTGGGGGGGTCCCCTCTGTCTCTCCCACCATTCAAGGACTCCCCTCTTTCTTCACCAAGAAGCACAGAATTCTGCTGGGCCTTTGCTTGTTTATTTTTCTTCCCGACTCTTCTCATGGGGTTCAGAGCCGCTGAGGGGTGAGGGTGAGTCCAGGCAAGGGTTGGAGGTTGGGGGGAGGTGCAGACCACACAAACAGCGCCACTGCACGCATCACCACAGGCGGCACGATGAACGAGGACCACATATGCCAAGCACGGCACGAGAGGAGGCCACGTCAGTCACAGACACAGACATCACTGCAAAGGTGGGGAAGTGGGGGACCACTGGCCTGTGTGCAAAGGATTCTGGGAGGATGGGTGGAGTTTGCATATTTAAAGACAGCTGTCAGAGGCAGGAGAGTGGGGCAGGGGTCCCTGCGGAACTGAGGGGTCCTAGCAGTGGGAGGAGCTCCCAGTGTGTTGAGTGGGGTTGGTTGGGGGGGGTGGTGAAGGGAAATCCTTGGGGAGCTGGGTGGGGGCAGTTGAAGAGGTGGATCTCCAGAGCTGGGAGATCCATAGAAAGGGTCTCAAAGGTAGGGGTTTCTTAAGGATTTGGGAAATTTTGATGGGGAACAAGGTGTGCTTGAGAGATCTGGTACCAGGAGTGGGGTTTTCCAGGAATTTCAGGGCTCTGGGAGGGGTTGCCTGGTGTTTGGGAGCTTCCAGAAAGGAAAATGCACTCTGAGGGCACCAGGAGTGGAGGTCTTCAGGGATTTGGAGGTTCTAAAACTGAGAAGTAGGTCTCAGTTTTTGAAAGGACTTGGGAATTCTAAATATAAGAACTGGATTTAGGACCAGGAGTGACGTTTCCCCAGGGACTTGGGCTTTCTGAGGAGAAGAGGGACCCTGGCGATCCAGGAGAGGGCTTCTCAAGGGATGAGATTCCAAAAGTGAGAAATAGATTCAGGGCCCAGACACGGGTTGCCCAGGGATTTGGGGGCTCTCAGGGTGGGGTGTCAGTCGGAGAAGAGGCTGGCGAAAGACTTCCTCAGGCTGCGGATGGTCTCAGCTTTCACCTCGTCCTGGCTAAGGCTGGGCCTGGGCGGGGCTGGCTCTGGAAGGTTGAAGGCATTGGTCAGAGACTGGGATTTGCTAGAGAGAAACAAGGTGGAGGCGTGGGAGGAAGGGGGGGAGAGGAAGGGAGGAGGGGGAGAGAAACACAACGTTACCCCAGGCCCGGCCCCAGCCCTGCCCCTCTGGTCCTGGGGCTGTGCCTGTGACCCTCCCACCCCCCAGCACGGGCCTGGACCCTGAGGGAGTCTCAGGACGAATGGAGGAGCCCTGGGCCAGGCTGGGAGGACTTGGATCCAAGGTGAAGAAGCCTGGGATTGATGGGAAGAGTTCTGGGCTGAATCTTCTCTTATAATTCTAGGCTAGATTGGGAGGAGTTTGATATAAAGGTGACGATGGGCAGGGAGGTTTCCAGTCTAAGGGTGAGGAGTCCAGAAAAGGGGGGGCGGTGCTTGGACCAAGGACAGGCTGGAAGGGGCACATCTAAGGGGGAGCAGTTGGGTGGGGCAGGGAGGACTTCTGAGCTAAGAGAGGAGGTCTGGAATGGACCAGAAGAGGCAGAGAGGATGGTGTGATTTGGGAGGAGACTGAGATGGGCCAGAAGGGAGCCTAGACTGTAGGAAAAGCATGAGCACGACTGGGAAGAGTGAAGTGACATAGGAGGACTGTGGATTGGGCTGGGAGGAGTTTGCGGGTTCGGCTGGGGGGGAGTCAGGTTGGGCAGGAGGAGGATGAGTTTGGCAGGGAAGTACTGAAGGAGGGTCAGCAAGGCGCCTGGGGTGGGCCGAGAGGAGCTGGGCTGGGGGGCTTCCCCAGGGCCTACTGGGAGGATTCTGCACTTCAAAGGGGCTTTCTCTGGGATGGAGGGCAGGAGCCTCTGTGAACCGGGAGGGGTCTGGCCCAGACTGGGACTGGAGAGAGAGCTCTCAGGAGCCCTGTACAGGACCTGGGTCTGAGGAGCCTGGGAGCTGGGGCTGCCCTCCAGGTGCAGGAGCGCATTCTGTGAGCAGCAAGGCGAGGGCTGCTGTGGGGTCCCCTTACTTGAGCTGGGGGTGTGGGGGTCCCCCGGCAGCGGCGGTGGCAGGTGGTGGCACGTCCTGGCTGGGTTTCTGGGCCAGCTGTGGCTTGGTGGGACGTCCAGCGGGGCCCGAGCCACTGGGTCGAGGCTGCTGCGTGGTGGGTGGCCCAGTGCGGGGCATGGGACCCGCCTGGCTGGCCTGGCGTGTGGGGCCAGCAGGGCCTGGGGGTTTCTGGGGTGGGCCCTGGCGCTGCTGACCACCCGGTGGAGCCCCTGAGGCCTTTGGCGGAGCCTGACCAGAGGCCGTTGTCTGACGAGTAGCCTGTGGGGGGCCTGCCTGGCGCTGGGGAGAGGGGGAGGCGGGAGGGCGGGCTGCTGGAGGTGCCCCGGTGCCTCCCGCCACTGGCCGGGATTGGCGGCCTTGACCCTGGGGCAGCGGTGTGGCCTGGGACGCAGGCTGCTGGGGCGCTGATGTGGGACTCGGTAGGCGCTGGGGCAGGGGGCTGCCAGCTGGGGGTCCAAGGCCCGAAAGGTGCTGCTGACCCTGCGGGGTCGGGCGCTGCTGCAGCGGGGGTCCCTGGCGTTGGGGGCCTGGGCCCGGCTGTGGAGGGCCGCCTGAGGGACAGAGAGAAAGTGCACACGTGAGAGCGAGCAAGTGAGAGGTGGAGGGCTGCCGGCAGGGTCGGGGCCCAGGAAGCTGGCCCCTCACTTACCCTGTGGCGGGGGTCGTTGCTGAGCTGGGGGCCCCGCGGGCTGCTGGGAGGTCTGGCGGCCCAAGGGCAGGGCCCCTGGGGACGGAGTCTGTGGCAGAGGAGTGGAGCAGGAGAGGTTAAAAATAGTTACCAGCCGGTGGAGCATCAGGCAATCAGAATGACATGGGTTCCCTGTGTGCTGGGTGTTGCCTCATTTGTGGCTGAGCTGAGGGGATGGCAGGTTGTGGGGTGCGGGACTCATTCCGAGGGGAGGGGTCAGGAGGCACTCAGGGAAGTCAGGGTAGCAGCTATTTATCATTTTTTAAAATAGTTGGTAACTGCTGCGACACGGGTGCGTCATGGTGATGCCCTTAGCCTGCTGATTATCAGCTCTGTGACACAGTATGACCAAGGGCTGGCCTGCCCGCCACTAGCCTCCAAGGGCCAGAGCCAGGGGCCTGACCTGGCTGTGGGAGCCCCTGCCGGGAGAGGCATCCCGCTGCCGCTGCTGCCGGGGCAGGGCCTGGGCCATCTTGTTGACCACAAGCTCTACGATGAGTTGCTTGTCTTCATCCTGGTGGTCACCGATGAGCGGCATGGAGGAGCCCACCACCTGGGGGAGGAGAAGGGATCCAGTGAGAAGAGAAGCAGGAAGTGCATGGGAGGGTGACGAGGACGAAGTGCTGTAAGTTGGGAAAAGGCATGACTGGCGGCGGCCCAGGAAACCAACTTCAGTATGAGAAGCACTGATTACGCAGTGTGGGGAAGGCTTGTCTTTTACAAGATACCTTACAGTTTAGGACATACTGGCAGGGGTGAGCTAATGAGGGCCTACCGGCCAAATCCGGCCCAGCACCTGTTTCTGTGCAGCCCCAGGCCCTGGAGCTAAGGATGGGTTTTACATTTTGTAATGATTGAAAAAAAAATCAAAAGATTTCATGACGTGAAAATTATATGAAATTTAAATTTCATTGTCCATAAACCAAGTTTCATGGGAACACAGCCACCCTTACTTTCTTGCCGTATCGTCTGTGGCTGCTCTTGCAGATTGAGGAGCTGCACTAGAGACTGTATGGCCCACAAAGCCTAAAATACGCACCGTCTGGCCTCGACGGAAAACGTTTCCCAATCCCTGCTTTATTAGTTTGCTAGGTGCTGTGTGTTTTACAAAGAGCTTTGTGGTTTACATGGTACTTTACAGTTTAGAAAGCTCCTTGCCCTTTACAAAGGATTGTTACATATATGGTGTGTTTAGACTTTGGAAAGTGCTTTGCAAAGGGCACCACTGTTTACAAGATGCTTTACCATGTATAAAGCGCTACCGTTTACCATGCACTCAGAATTTTCAAGGTATTTTACAGTTTGCAAATTGCTTTACTGTTTACCGGGGACACTGCTGCTTATAAAGAGCTTTAGAATTTTGAAAGCGCTTTGCTTCAATAACGAAGATTTCCCAGTTTACAGAGCTCCTCTTTAAAATAATTTTATAAAGCACTTTGCTGTTCACCAAGCAGTACCTTCCTAAGGTACTTTACAGTTTACAGAATGCTTTAGTATCAACTACCACTCTCTATAAAGTTCTTTATAGCTTACAAAGTACTTTGCTGTTGGCCAAGTACAAATTCACAAAACACTTTAAAGATTACTAAGTGCTTGGTCATTCACCAGAATGTCTCAGTTCACAGAGGATGTTATAGCTTAACAAGTGTTTTGCTCTTCACTAAAGATGTCCAAGTTCACAGAGCAGTTTAGAATTTACTAAGTATTTTGCCATTTGCCAGGGATGTCCCGGTTCACAAGGCACTTTACAGTTTTACATTTTGCCATTCGCTGAGGGCTTTCTAGGCCCTGGCGTGCTTCACAGTGTTGCTGCCCTGTACCTGCTCCCCCCTCTGTGCCCCCACAAAATTCTGGGGTGCTCCTACCTCAATGATGTGATCCCTTCCATCCTTGCCATGCAGCGCTTCCACTGCGCAGATGTCCAGTCCCCCAAAGATCTCTGAGCACGTGTCCACCCACAGCTTGTACCTGCCAAGACACAAGGCAAGGAAGCCTGTCAGTGCCTGGTCTGGGCGGCCACACTTCTACCGCCCACCCCCGAGTTCAGTCCGCCCACCTGTCAGACATGGCAATCTGCTCGAGCATCGCAGAGCCGGTGTTGGTCTTCCAGTTTCCTGACACTGACGTCCTCCTGGAGAGTAAGAGGAGACAGGAGAGAGGCTTTGGGGGCCTGGGCTGCACAAGGCAGGGCAGGGGACCCCTACCCAGGCCTTGGTCTCCTTACTCACATGTAGGCCTTGTAGTTTTGCCCAATCTTCTGGACGCGCACATCATATTTGGCATCAATGAAGGGCTCGGCAGTGGCATATGTCTTGGTCAGTGCCACGACACTTGCAATGTCCTGGAAGTCGTGCTGGTTGTCCACCTTGACCTGTGGGAGTAGGGTGGGGAGCAGGGCCTGGTCAGGAGGGGGCGGCAGTCGGGCTGCCTTAGGGCAAATGACACAGGTGAGGTGAGTGCACAGAAATTCGGTGCACACCCCAAGGCACTCAAGCATGCATGAATTCTGGGTCTCCTGGTTTTTACATGTACACACAGACACCAGATTGGGTGTCTACAACTCTGTGAACACACAAAACCCGATTTTTAGACTTGTTTACTTTAAATGGTTAAGTTGTATGTTATGTGAATTATATCTCAATAAAGCTGTGGGAAAATTGTGTGTATATACAGTATATGCATGTGGGCACCCAGACAAAATCAGTTGTACACACAATATATAAACATACAGAAGCATGGACACACTCAAACATACAAATTACAAGTCTGCTTTCTATGGACACACAGACAAAATCGGATGGACAGCATACAGGACCCCAAGACCCTTGAATGTAAAAGATGATGTAGTGTGTGTTCAACACAGAGGCCTGCCTATATACAGACACAGTGCTGGATACACTAACAAAATAACAGGACACACAAAACTGGCTGAACGCATGATAGAAAACTGGGCCACCAAAATGTAAGAATATGAGGAAAAATACAAATAGATAAAGGACACACAATTATACAGAATTATTGTGTGCACTGAATACACAATATACTTCTAACATGCATACCTTCTCGGAGATACTGTGGGTTCAGTTCCGGACCACCGCAATAAAGCGAAGGTCACAATAAAGCAAGTCGCACAAATTTTTTGGTTTCCCAGTGCATATAAAAGTTATGCTTATACTGTAATCTGTTAAGCGTGCAATACATCTAAGTGTCTAAGAAAAACAATGTACATACCTTAATTTAAAAATACTTTATTGCTAAAAGATGCTAACCATCATCTGACAACGCAGGGTTGTCACGAACCTTCAGTTTGTTAAAAAAATGTAGTATCTGTGAAGCGCAATAAAGCGAAGTACAATAAAACGAGGTATGCCTGTACTTATATCCGCACAATGCCAGGAACATGCGTCATTTACAAGCACGCACATACAAAGCCCACCCGGGGACTTACCTTACCCATCCCAGAGTGTGCGTGCCCCATCTTCACAACCACAGGGTACGTTGTGCTGCTGAGCTGGTAGGGTGGAAAGGGAGAGCATGGTCAGGGCAGGAGGGCTGACAGCCATGGCTGGGGGTGGTGCTGAGGGGAGCCCATCCAGCGGGAGCCACACTGAGAGCAATTTTCCCAGAAGAGGTGGGTCGGAGCCAGCCAGCCACCAGCTGGGGGTCACACAGTACCTCGGAGCCCAGAATTGAATCCAGAGCCCTGCCTGCCTGTCCCTCCCTCCACCACCCCCAAGTCCAAGACTTCCCGCCTCTGCTTTCCTGGGCAGAGGCATGGGATAGGGGTGGGGGACTTTTCCGGAAAAGGGAAAGTTTGTTTTTACAGTGAATGGATGATAGAGAAGTGAGTGTGTGCGTGTGCGTGCAAGGGGGTGTAGTGGCAAGCATGTAGCAACTGGACCCCTCAGCCAGGCCTTGTGTGTGTCTCCTCCACACACATACACAACCCAGAGACACACAAACCCTCAGAACTCAGATCTACACAGCCAAACCCAGAGCTTCCCACACATGCTGAGACCCACGCACGGAGACCCTCACAGCCAGCCAGCCAGCCCAGCAGCACACACTCAACACTCGTAGACACGCAATCAACACTTTCGGGCAGAGACATACACACAGCCCTCCTCCTCTCACCCAAATCCACGTAACAGAGGGACACACAACACGAAGGTTATCCATGCAACACAGAGACGAACAACCCTCAGAGGCACAGCCACAGAATGCAGAGGCACACACAACTCTGACAGGCACACACAACAGAACTGGGCACATATTCAACACTGACAGATACACATGCAACGCTCCTAGGCATACGCACAACAAACAGAAGGACCCACACCACATGGACAGGTATACACACATCTAGGTAGTCACACTTCTAGGTATTCACAGAACCACCGAGACCCACAACACAGAGACTCATACTCCTGGGTACACGCAAAGTGTATGCAGGGACGCACACAGAAAAAACGTGCCTTGCCATATATACAGATGGAGAGGCATGCACACAACCAGAGACACCCACAGCCTCCTAAGTACATGGACAACACCCCGGGGTGTGTACATGCACACACACTCACATTCAGGCGTGGGGATACCGCAAGTCGCCCCCAACCCTGGGTGGAGCAGAGGGGACCTAGTTGGCCGACCCCAGCGCCACCATACACGGATGAACATGCAGGGCTTCGCCCTTCCTCCTCTGTGCGGACAGGGGTGACAGGGTAGAGGATGGCATTCCCGGAGGGGCTGCTGGGGCGGTGGCGGTTCCCAGTTCCCGAAAGGCACAGGAAGCCCACAGGGTCAGGGTGGCCGATTGACCTTCAGGCCTCACCCTCCCTCTGCACACCCCCCCACCTTCCTCATTTCCCAAATGACTGGCGTCATGTCATGATGGGGCGCTGAGAGGCACTGAGTTGTTACCGGGATGCTCTGATTAGCATCCCAGGGAAACCAGGCTGGAATGGCAGGTGATGTAACACAGGCACACACGCAGCTCACAGAGGTGACAGCACATCCTCAATTCCATTCGCAACCCAGACCTGTTTTACAGGGGCAGGCACAACTCCAGAAGCAGCACAAAACATACTCGGCTCGGGACTTCCCTGGTGCCGCAGTGGTTAGTCATCTGCCTGCCAATGCAGGGGACACGGGTTCGAGCCCCGTTCTGGGAAAATCCCACATGCTGCGGGGCAACTAAGCCCCGTGCACCACAACTACTGAGCCCACATGCCACAACTACTGAGCCCGCATGCCACAACTACTGAGCCTGCGTGCCACAACTACTGAAGACCGTGCGCCTAGAGCCCGTGCTCCGCAACAAGAGAAGCTACCACAATGAGAAGCCCCATGCACTGCAACGAAGAGGAGCCCCCGCTCGCCGCAACTACAGAAAGCCGGCGCGCAGCAGCGAAGACCCAATGCAGCCAAAAATAATAAATAAATAATACAATTTTAAAAAACACTAACAAAAAAACCATACTGGGCTCAAGTACACTCAAGTACACACACACACACACACACACACACCACAGAGGGGCACACACCACCTAAAGGCACACACGCAACCCTCAGAGGCAGAGACACAGCAGGAAACTGTGTGCAAGCACACACGCACACTGCCCCCCGCCCCGAGGTTTTCAGGCTCTTTTCATAAACCTTCCTTGTTTTCTCTGGACCTGAGCCTGAACACAACACTGTGTATATGTGTATGCGTGTGCCCACACATGTGTGCATGCAGGGAGCTCTGAACACTGGGATCCCCTGGCCAACCCGAGGTTTGAATCTTGGCCTCTCCTCTTCCTAAGGCCATGTTCAACCCCAGGCAGGTCACTTAACCCTCTCTGGGCCTCAGTTTCCTGATCTGTATAAAGGGTACAATCAGGCCCAAGCACTCGGTGTGTGTGGGGACTGCCAGGTGTCTGCTGTGAACACCCAGCTGGACGCCCCCCCCCGCCCCGACACCCATCCAGCTCGCCAGGTGGCCATACAGCCAGACACCCATCCATGAAACCCCACCAGTTTCAAAACCTGCACAATAACCCGGGTCCACACAACCCCTCACATGTAGACAGTGGGCAAAACTCTGTGCTGACTCAGGTTTCAAAGTCATGATGCTGCAGCAGGACTTACCCTGCCCTAACTTCTCCTTTTGCACCCACCACTGACTTAGCCCCTGTCTCATTCACTCATTCCCCACTTTCACAATCAGCTTCTCCAGATCCCCGGTTTACTTCTCTTCCCCCTTACCTGGTCCTGCCTGCCCCCACAACAGAGTCATTTCTTCACTCTCCTCCCTGGGCAGATCACTTGACCCCTTTGTGTATCTCATTTTCCTCATTGGTATAATGAGAACATGAACAGTCTCTAACTCACAGATGTTGTGAGGAACACATTAGTTATTTCGGGCAAAATGCTTAGCACAGTATCTGGCACACAGGAAGCCTCCATCCTCAAAAGGTGTTGGGCACTATTATTATTATTGGTTTAATATCCCTAGGTTAGCCAATATTAATTAACAAGGAGGTAATCGGGATTGACTGACAGATAAAGTACTTCCAAAGATTTTAGAGCCGTGTTTGATACATAGTAATAGTAATCACTTCGTAGTGCTGGCGGTAGTTTCTGTTGCAGTGGTAGTGTTGGTGGTGATGGTTGTGCTAACCACTCTGAGTTAATCAAGCTTAATTAGCAAGAGGGCAATGGGGATTGGATGAGAGAACTACACAAAGGCTTCAGGGCACAGTACACAGTAAGCGCTCCATAAGTGGCTCCTATCATCACTACCATCATCATTATTATTATTGGCCTGTCCTCCCTGACCTAACCAAGGATGTTAATCGGCCCTCAGAGCCCTTTCCCAGGACCCCAGGGAAGATTCAGGCAGCATCTGGAAGCTGATGGACAGAGATTGCCTCACACTGACCCCCACCAGGGGCGTGGGAGGGTTGGTGGGGAAGGGGCAGGGCAGGATGGGAGGGCATCAGTTTTCTACTGACTCACTGGCCTCTTTCACCACCATTCAACTCCCCCCACCCCAATGCTCATTCATTCACCAGCGACCTCCCCACTTGCCAGGACTGTACCCAGCCTGGGTTAAGATCCTGGGGCCAGTTAGCCTAGGTTCAAATCCCAGCCATGCCCTGTGGTCCTGGGAAAGTTCTTCAATTCCTCTCTGCCTCGTCTGCGAAATGGGAATAATACCGATAACCACCTCAGAGGCTTATCGTAAGCTTTAAGTGAGATAAATTATGCCGAGTGCCACCCGGTACACAGTTGGTGCTATATAAATGCTATTTGCCTGTGTTTTTTTTTTTTTTGAGAAGGGGTAAGACCCAGGCTCTGGCTCCATCCAGGTCTCCTGAGTTCCAATCCCAGTTCTGCCACTTATTAACTGTGACCTTGGATAAATCACTTAACCTCTCTGTGCCTCAGTTTCCCCACCTTGTATCCTTCCTCCATTCACCTGCCCTATCTCCCTCCACTGCTTCTACTTGTTTGCTCTCTGCCCCTCACCGCCCCCCCCAAAACACAGTAGGTGCACAAGAAATGCTTATTGAAGGAATGAACTAATCTGGGCTTTAGCCATGGGGATTTTCGGGAATGTGGGTGATCGGATAGATTTTGGAGACTTTAGGGAATTGCACTGGGTGGAATCCTGCCTGTAAGCCCTCCGTGAGACCGCCTGACGTGGAGATGGGGGAGGGGGATGGTCAGGACGAGGCTCACGGGAGGGAGAGGAGGAGGGTGCATCTCCTTTTCGGCAGCCCAGGGCCCGCCCCTTGGCCTCCACGGATGGTGGGCGGATGAGTAATGCATCCAGGAAGCCTGGAGGCCTGTGGTTTCCTACCAGCTGCCACCCCGCCCCTCGCTTGGATATTTATCCTCCGCTGCTCCGGCCCTGCCGCCATCGCCGAAGACCCAGGTCCCAGAGAGGCTACACCAGAGGTAGGCAGGGGCTTGGGCGGCCCTCAGGGCCTGGAACTGGGCTGGAGCTTTCCTGCCTGATGATACTCGGCTGCTCAGCCTGGCCAGCGGGTACCGGGAGCCTAGGCTGGTCCAGGGGAAGAGGGTGGGGGGCTGGAACTGCTCTCCCAATCCCGACACTCCAAATTCCTTTGAACCCCTGACATCCATCCTCAGCTCCCCAAAAGCCATGAGCCCCTAATGTCAGATGACTCCCAAGCTGCCAACTCCTCTAAATTCCCTCCCTGTCCCCCAGCAACCCAAACCCCTGATGCTCCCTAAACTCCCCCAGCCTCCCAAATCTCTAAACTCAAAGCTTCCTCTGAACCCAAATCCCTCAGGCACTCCCACCCCCTTAAGCCCCCAAACTCTGTCAACTCCCTAAATCCCCAACTTCCTCCAAATTTCTCAACTTCCCT
>NC_041234.1:32020208-32057840 GCF_002837175.3 Physeter macrocephalus | reverse complement strand
CCTCCTCCCTCTCTCAATATGCGCAACCCCCAAACTCCCAACCTCCCCCAAAACTCCTCCAGCTCCCCAAAGCCCAAATTCCTCAGCCCCAACTCCTCAACTTTCTGACTTCTTCAACACTCTTAAATTAAATTCTCAAACTCCCCAGCCCCCTTATTCCCCAAACGCTACAGCCCCGTAACTCCCCCACTCACCTAGTCCCCTAAATCCCTCAAACTCCACAACTCCTAAACTCTCCTGACTCCCTACCCCACTAGACTCCCCTGGGCTCTCAAATCCCCAAGCCCCTTAAAATCCCCAAACTCCCCAACCTAGTGTGTGGGGGGTAGAATGGGGTGGGAGGCCTGCCCAGGTACATGGATCCGCTGAGCTGGAGGCCCTCTGAACCCTCCTCCCTACCCCCACAGAACGCACCATGGCCCCCTTTGCACCCCTGGCCTCTGGCATCCTGTTACTGCTGTGGCTGACAGCCCCCAGCCAAGCCTGTACCTGCGTCCCACCCCACCCACAGACGGCCTTCTGCAGCTCCGACCTCGGTGAGTGTATCCGCCCTGCCCACACACTCTGGGCTTTGGTTTCCCTCTCAGTCCAGTGGGGTTCACGATGGTGCCTACCTCTAGAACAATTCCACTCAGCCCCACACTGCCTCTGCTTTAGCCGCTTTGCCATCCTCACACTTTCTTGATTACTCAAGGCCCAATCCCACCTCAGGGCCTTTGTACTGTCTACTTCCTCTGCCTGGTATACCCGTCCCCCCAGGTATCCACATGGGGGTACGGGTATACCAAATGTCCCCTTCTCAGGGTGGCCTTCCCTGACCACCCTGTTCAAAACTTGAACCCCTGCCCCCTACTACTCCTGATCCCCCCCACCCAGCTCTGAAGTTCCCCATCACACTTAATACCGTCTAACTTCCTATATACTTAATTATTTTGCTTGCGTTTAGTCTCTCTTCTCCTGGCTAGAATGTGAGCTCCACAAGGAACGGATTTCTGTGTTTCGTTCACTGTTATGTCCCTGACACCAAGAACAGTGCCTGGCGCAGAGCAGGTGCTCCAAAATATTTGTTGAGTGAACGAACACATGATGAATATGTGAAAAAGGCTTGAAGCAGTGCTTGGCTAAGAGTAGGCACCAACATACAGATGAAGCAATTAACAAATGTATAAATCGCTAGGGTGCTGTCCGGCATCCAGCAATCCCTATTTAAGTATGTGCTTTGCTAGAATTATTATTGTGATTATTTTTATTGGCTCATGCAGTCCCTTTGATTCGTTTTTTTCCCGTTCTCCTGCAGTCATCAGGGCCAAGTTTGTGGGGACTGCAGAAGTCAACCAGACCACCTTATACCAGCGTTACGAGATCAAGATGACCAAGGTATCCCTCCTGCCCCTTCCCCCAGCAGTTCCTAAAATCTTCCTCCCTGTCAAAATAAAAGCCTTTGGCCACTGGTTTGGCGAGGAAATTAGCTGTGATATCAGAGTGCTATACGACTTCGGGGAAGAATGTGGAGTGGGAGGATTATGTCAGTAAAAGATTCTTCCCCTCATCCATTGACAGATGTTCAAAGGGTTCAATGCCTTGGGGGATGCCTCTGACATCCGGTTCATCTACACCGCCGCCATGGAGAGCGTCTGCGGATACTTCCACAGGTCCCAGAACCGCAGTGAGGAGTTTCTCATAGCTGGTGAGGCCCCGCCCCATCGCCCTGTGCCACGCCACCCCTCCGCTGCTGCCTGGCAACTGCAAGGGAGGGAGGGGAGGCTCTGTGGGAATGGTCCCAGTTGAAATGGGGACCGCCCCAATTTCAGCCTATCAGAAGGCTGGGGCTTTGCCCAGCGGGGTCTGTGGTCCTGGGACACCAGTCTGGCACCACTTTGTCCCTGGCCCAGCCAATCAGAATCTGCCTGCTGACCACCCCCACCCTCCGCAGGACAACTGTCGAACGGGAACCTGTACATCACCACCTGCAGTTTCGTGGCTCCTTGGAACAGTCTGAGCTCCGCTCAGCGCCGGGGCTTCACCAAGACCTATGCTGCTGGCTGTGAGGAATGCACAGTGAGTGCTTGGACCTTGCCCGCCACCTCGAGAGCAGTCCTTGGGCTCTTCCCCAAACCATGGCTTGTTTTTGGTTCCCTCTGACTATTCCTTGTCCCTATGGCTGCTTCCCAAACCCTAGGGATGTCCCTGATCTCTCTTGCTGTTCCCTCAAATCTGAGACTGTTCCCCTGGACATTCTGCTTGTTCCTTTGCCCTGTGTCTGATACCTGGGAATTCGCTGTTTCCTGGACTTTCTGGCTGCTTCCTGTCCCTCTGACTCCCCCTTGTGACTGCTCGGCCACTCTGACTGTTCCAAGACTGCTCCCTGATGGCCCTGAATGTCCTCTGACCCCAGTGACTATCTCTGAGCCCCACGTCTCCTTATGCTTAAGTTTCCTGCCCACCGGTTGTTCCCTGCTACTGCCAGCTGTTTCCTATCCAATGGGACAGGTCCCCAGGAGACCTGCCTGACTGTTCACCCACCACCATTCCGGGAAGCTGATCCTTTTCCTGGATTGCTGTCACCTCCTCAAGCCCAATGACTGTTCCCCACAATGGGAGGGAGTGTTCTTGAGTCTGTACCCAGGTGGGGTGACACCAGGTCTCCCCAGCAGCTCCAAGTTAGAAGCTGAGGAGCAGAAGGTCCTCCTCTGGAGGGGAGGTAGGGGCAGGAGGAGAAGCCCTCAGAGACGTGTCTCCCTCCCCTCCTCCAGGTGTTTCCCTGTTCATCCATCCCCTGCAAACTGCAGAGTGACACTCATTGCTTGTGGACGGACCAGCTCCTCACAGGCTCTGACAAGGGCTTCCAGAGCCGCCACCTTGCCTGCCTGCCCCGGGAGCCAGGGATGTGCACTTGGCAGTCCTTGCGGCCCCAGATGGCCTGAATCCTGCCCCCAGCAGAAGCCGAAGCCTGCACAGTGTTCACCCCCATTCCCACTCCCGCCTTTCTTTCTCCAAGACAATGAAATAAAGAACTACCACTCAGCAGGCAGTGTCCCTGTGTAGTGTCTGGGAACAAACCTATGTCAGACGACCTGGTGGGAGCACCCTGGGACCAATGCTGAGGGGGTGTGGCATGGGGTCCAGCTCCATGGGTAGTATGGGGGCTGGCCCTACCCTCACCCAACCCTCAGTACTTCTCTCTGAAAAATGGGTCTCACAATCCCTACCCAGAATCCTTCCGAGGTCTGTACTAGGGTTGGAGGATGATTAATGGGTTCATTCATTCATTGGGTATTTTTGGGGGGGGGTCAAAACACATGAAACTCTCCTAACAATAACTTCCTGTGTAAGATTATTAACAGTGATTTTAATTTCTAGATTGGCAGTGTAGTGTAGTGGTTAAGAGCCTAAACACTAGAGCCAGGTCATTTGCAGTCACATCCTGCCCCTTCCATGTACTAGCTCTGAGACCTTGGGGAAATCACATTACCTCTTTATGCCTCAGTTTCCACATCTGTAAAATTGGTATAAAACGAATGCCTAACTCCTAGGGACAATGTAACTTTACGTGTAAAGTGCCTGGAACTGTGTTAGGCACATAGCACAAGTATTAGTTAGTAGTAGTAAGATAAATGTAATTTAATGTATAACTTTAGTAGTGATCATTCTTCTCACTAATGATTATTTACAATATTGAAAATCACGTTTAGTGTCAGGAATGATAATTTACAACATTGGAAATAATGTATAATATCAGTAGTAATAATTGCTCCCTGGAAACCTTAGTTTAACTCGTGATCCTGATAATCTCCCCCACAGATGTTACAAATATTTAATATGCTCATTTGTTTTTTCTTATTACTATGATACTTTTACACTGCTTCCCAGTGTGCAAATCACCCCCCTTAAAAATACCAACATTTAGGGCTTCCCTGGTGGCGCAGTGGTTGAGAGTCTGCCTGCTAATGCAGGAGACACGGGTTCGAGCCCTGGTCTGGGAGGATCCCACATGCCGCGGAGCAACTAGGCCCGTGAGCCACAACTACTGAGCCTGCGCGTCTGGAGCCTGTGCTCCGCAACAAGAGAGGCCGCGATGGTGAAGAGGCCCGCGCACCGCAATGAAGAGTGGCCTCCGCTTGCCACAACTGGAGAAAGCCCTCGCACAGAAACGAAGTCCCAACACAGCAAAAATAAATAAATTAATAAAAACGCATTTTAAAAAATTGAAGTATAGATGATTTACAATATTAGTTTCAGGTGTACAACATAGTGAGTCAATATTAAAAAAAAATACCAACATTTAAAAAGACTTCTGAGGACAGCCCCTCTCCCCAGTGATAACGTTCCCCACTACGAAGTCCTCACTGTGGACAAATCACCACATTTATAAATCTCTATTGTTGACAAAACTACAGGTGACAAATCTCTAAGCCCTTGGTAAATCTTTCCTTTGAAAAGTCCCCTCTCTTCACTGTACAAATACCTCTTTCACAAATACCCCACTAACAAATACCTCTGTTGAGCTACCCTCTTTATTCATAAATATCCCATTGACATAACTCCATGGGAGACCCCCCCCATTGACAAATATCCCCATTCACAAATACCCAGCAGTAATCTATCACCCACTCATGGACCCCAGTGACAAATATCTCTCTTCATAATTACCTAATCCATTGGCATATCTCCTATGACCACTCAGGTGATAAATCTCTCTATTCATAAATACCTTTCTATGACATAATTCTCATTGACAACCTCTATTGACAAATCTTCCCCTGTATTCTACTGGCATATCTCCCCATTCAGACATGCCCATCAAAATGCTCTCATTGTCAATCTTCCTATTCAGAAATACCCACCATTGATATCTACCTCATTGATAAGCCCACTTTAAAATCTTTCCATTCATAAAACCCCATCCATCCATACGGGCCCCTTTTGATTGACTCCCCCCATTAACACATTTCCCCATCCTTAGATATCTCTAGTTGGAAAATCTCCCTGCTGGAACAGCTCCCAATATATTACCCTACATGTTGAAACATCTCTCCACACCCCCCAATGACAGATGAAGAGGTAGATTTCTATATGAACAACCCTTCCTTTTTATCAGTATTGACACCTACGTCTCACTCTCCAGCCTTGGACACTTCCTATGCCAGTAGTGGTGAAATCTGAGGACCAACCCCAGTTATACTGCAGAGCGCCCACCAAAGGAAATGATTAGAGCACAAGTTCTCTCTGGATGTATGGGTGAAGGTGGAGTTTAAGAAAGAGATTAGTTGAAAGTCTGCATGAGAAGCTGTGAGAACCACAGACATGCCACAAGTACCAATCCCCACTCCAATAGAAGGCTGAAGACATGATCTCTTATAAGAGTAAAATAGAGGGTTCAAATGGGCAGGAATGCCCAGGCCGCACCTCCCTGTTGACTATTTATCCATCACTGAGCTTGGGCCTCCTGCTGAACCTTTGTGGAGAGCTACAGCTCTGATGAATGGAGGTGGGGCCATTGGTACCAGAGGCCCAGTCTCAGTGTCCTTTCCCCCCACCACACCATGGGGGCCTCCCCTGACCCCAGGCCCCTGGAAAGTTGTAGTGTTAATTAAATGTTCCCTGAATCTTCTCCTGATTGGGGGTGAGCGGGGCCAGGGAAAAGTCATGCTTCAACTCCCCCCACCCCCACTGTGTCTCCAGGTCCTTGTCATGAGTTCCAACTTCCTGCTGGTCCCTGCTTTGCTCCTGGCTCTGTCCCTGACCACCCTTGGGATGGCCCTCATACTGTTTATTGTAACACAGACGTGGGTAAGTCTGGGTAGACCTCAGAGAAGCCTCCGACGCAGGGACTCACAGTGAGGTTCCAGAAGGGTGGATAAAGCCCCCTGAGGTGGTTGAACCTGGATGGTAGCTGCTCTGCAAACCCTTTTTTCCCAAGAGTCTTGGGGACAGGGAAAATCTTGAATGTTTGAACCCCAAGGGGTCCCCGGACACATTTCTCCCACCCTTAGTCCTTGTGGCTTAATTCCTGGGTCTTCTCACTGAGACCATGAGGCATTATGAGTTCAGGTAACCAGGGCACCCTGCTCACCTCTTCCCTGTACCCACCTCCCCACCAAAATACAAGCCCCTACCTTGCTCTGACTGAGGGAATAGGGTGGGTCTTTGAGATCCAAAAGCTAATGATGCGATACTAAGACCCAGCCCCTCACCCCATAAATGCTCCTCAGTCCCAGTGTCCCTCTCTCTTTCCCCCCTCACAGACAATCAACGTTCTGAAAGGGGTCCTGAAACTCGGGGTCATGAAAGTACCCAAATATAAAGAGCAATGTGGTTGTATCTATCTACACACCCAGCAAGAACAGTGGTGGTGACACCCATGGGGAGAAGTTTTCTTCTAGGAATTCCTTATCTCAGGTGAGCCAGCCTGTCCCCACCCTGCATGGACTCCTCATCCTCAGACTTCCAGCTCTGTCCCAGACCTGGAACAAAGTGCCCCTCCCTGGGGCATTCTTCCACCAAATACTCCCAACCTCATGATACTGTGCTCCTGATTTCAGCCAACCACAGAAAATTCTGTCCCTGACCCATAATGTCCTGGATCTTTGGGATTGACCACCTGGGGATCACAATCTGTCCCAGCCAAATGACATCTGGTCATACTTTACTGACCATCAGGACATGGCATCCATCCCCTCTAGGCTCTTTGAGGGATGGGAACCTGCACTGAGTTGTGTAGCCTTGGAAGGGGCTCGGGGAGGAGTATATCAGGAAGGTATGTTGAATATCTACAGGTAAGGATGCCCGGGGCCTTGAGTGTGCCCCTCAGGTATGCCTGCAGCCACAGCTCCAGATCTTCCCTGTTCTTTCTGCTCCATGTTCCTGTTTGCTGGTCCCTACTTCCTCTCCGGATCCCCTGCCCCTGCTCCTTCTCCGTGTTCTATCCCTCCCCCCGCTCCTGCGCCCTCTCCTAGCTCTCTTCTTTCCTCTCTGCTCCCCACTCCTCTTTGTTTCCTCGATGTTTGCTATTCCCTTTCATGGGTCCCTGGTTCCCCTGCCTATCCTTAGCGTCGGTGGCCCTTCTCTTCCAGGAGCAGAAGCTATGAGGAGAAGCGAGTGGAGGAGTGTCCTGCCCAACCACCCCCAGGTGCCTCCCTGCCACCCCCGCAAAGCCACATACCTGAGTCCCAACCTTGCACAGTGTCCGTGGAGGGACCTCTGTTTATCTGAGCACGGGCAAGAAGAACATGAAGCCATGAACTGGGCTGTCTTCCCCGGTGACCTGATATCTGCTGTTGAATCTTCCTGTACAACAGCCTCTGGCCTTGGACCCAGACTTCTATTCAGCCACAGTGGGCTGGGGACGCTTCACCTCCTTCAACATCACAAACAAATCTAAGCCCATCAACCTCCCCCCACCACCCCCTCAAGCCTCCCAAAGACCACCAGCTTCTAACTGTGCTAGGGATCTATCTGGTTTGTGTTGTGTTTCTTGATCTGGGTGCAGAAGACAGGAGTGTGTTCACTTTGTGAAAATTCAATGAGCTGTACACTTATGATATGTCCCCTTTTCAGAACTTGTTATACCTCAATGAAATTGGCCCCTCAAAACAAAACCCCATAAGCTACAAGAATATACTGTACAGCACAGAGAATATAGCCAATATTTTATAATAACTGTAAATGGAGTATAATCAATTACAATTGTGAATCACTATGTTGCACACCTGAAACTAATATAATATTATAAGTCAACTATACTTCAATAAAAAAATAATAAGTTAAAAAAAAGAAAGGGAAGAAAAAGGAACCCTCACCCTCTTGACATATCTCCCTCGCTCTTTACTTCAATTGCTCCCTCACTCCTGCTCTCTCTTTTTTTTTTTTTTTTTTTTTTGTGATACGTGGGCCTCTCACTGTTGCGGCCTCTCCCGTTGCGGAGCACAGGCTCCGGATGCACAGGCTCAGCGGCCATGGCTCACGGGCCCAGCCGCTCCGCGGCATGTGGGATCTTCCCGGACCGGGGCACGAACCCGTGTCCCCTGCATCGGCAGGAGGATTCTCAACCACTGCGCCACCAGGGAAGCCCCACTCCTGCTCTCTTTTCACTCAATCCCCACACCCCTGACCCTGTTGATTCTCACCCCAAAGCACCCTCTCTTTCCTCATAGCACAGGGACCATGAATCCTGGGCCCAGAGAGGGGACCGGATCCAGAGAGACCTTGGTGCTGGACTCCACCCATCACATCATGAACCCTCTGCAAATATTTGCTGAGCCACAAATCACCTGGAGTGCAGGTAGCAAGGGAAGGGAAGTCCTTATTCCCATAGCACCCTACCTTCTAGGTCTGCATGACCAAGTTGATGTAAGTAGATCACCAGGCTAGGGAAGTCGGGGTGAAAAGAAGTCAAACTGTGCTTCACAAGATCTTCCCTGTGCCCCACCCCTGACTGGTGACTATTTAGACACATTGAGCTGAGTATCCCTGAGGATTCCTGGTTGTCTCCAAACTGGATGGGAGTAGATGGGGTAGGGGGGCCAGAGTCCTCATATGTGCCTTCCAGCTTCAAAGTACGGGGTGGCGCAAGACTGCTCCCACAAATCCAGGCCTAGCTTTTGCCCCTCCATGCTGCACAGTGGGGTTGGGGACAAAAGAGGAAATAGGGGAGGCGAGCTGGCCTGTGGGAAGTCTAATGCTTCTGCCACCACTCGCCACCATTACCCACCATTAACTTTGTCTTCTTCCTGGCCTCTGAAGTCCTGTTCTTTCTGTCCCTTGACAAAAATAGCCTCTGCACAGCTACAGACAGCCAGGAGGTGCGTCTGCCCTACTAGATATCAGGAATTAATGAGAAAATATAGTTATTAAGACAGTACTGCACTGGAACAGGTATAGAGAAAGTGACCGACGGAGTAGAACAGAAGAGTCCTGAACTTGCCCCACACATATATAGGATTTTAGGATATGACGGAGGTGGCATACCAGATCAGTGGGGAAAAAAGTGTTGCCTATAAGGAAAAAGATGAAACTGGATCCCTACCTATCTCACACTGTATATGAAAATCAATTTCAAGGAACACATGTAATAAAGATGTTTGGAAGAGTGCTACTTGATTGCTACATTGAGAACAGCATAATGTAAGTGAATGGATGTGATGACCCCTCTGTAATGCATGTAGAGAAGCGTTAAAGAAAACATGTAATAAAGATGTTTGTAAGAATGCTAAAAAGAAACAGAAAAAGAAAATCAACTTCAGATGGATGAAGAACTTAAATGTCAAAAACAAAGCTTGCCACCTTTATCATCTACTAAATTTCCATATGTACATGGATCTAAATCTGGGTTTTTAATTTTTCTTCTTTTAGTCTGTTAGTCTACCTATTCATGTGTCAGCATCATATTGTTTAAATTAGAAAAGCTTCATAAAATGTTTGCTGGCAAATGCATTAAACTCCTTGTAGGCTGGAAGGGCTAGTCCCCTCTCATAGCTCTTCTTTTTCAGGGTTTTCCTGGCTATTCTTGCATGTTTGCTTTTCCATATGAACTCTACTATCAACTTGTCCAGCTCCAGATAACAGCTTATAGGTATATTTTGGGGGATCACATTATACTTATAAATTAAAAATAGAGACCTAAGAAGGGAAACTGACATCTTTATGATGTTAATTAATCCTATCGACAAATAAGGAATGCCTTTCCAGTTGTGTAAGTCTACCTTTGAGTCTTTCAGGAGTGTTTTAAACTTTTCCTCATATAAGTTTGCACACCCCTTGCTAAATTTATCTTGAAATATTTTATCTTTTTTGTTGTTACCTTAAATGGGGTTTTCTCTTCTATCTGGTTATTTGTGTATACGAAAACTACTGATTTCTGTATGTTGATTTTATATTCTGCTATGTTAATAAGTTATTTTATTGTTTGAATTTGTTATTGGTTCTCTGGGGGATTTCCAGATATACTATCATATCATCTATTAATAGAGATATTTTTACATCCTCTTTACCTATTCTTGCATCTATAATTGCTTTGCCTAGTCTAACTGCATTGGTCTAATACCTCTAAGTATGGTACAATGTTGAAAAGGAATGGAGACAGTGGGCACCTTGCTTTGTTCCTGACCTTAGTGGAAATGCTTTCAATGTTGTCCTATTAAGTTGATAATAACTTTCGGATTGAGGTATACAAATTTGATTATGTTAAGAAGGCATGAGTTGATTTCTGTTTTAGAATGATTTTATCATAATGGGTGTTGAACTTTGTTAAAGGCTTTTAAAATATCCATGGAAATGATCATATGACTTTCTCCTCAGATCTATTAATATGTTGTATTATATTAATACATTACCTATAACAAACCATCCTCACATTCCAAGAAGGAAACTTACTTACACAGTTTTGCTATCTTATTTTCTTAATTTAGTTCTGGATTTGTTTGCTAATATTTTATTTAGGACTTTTGCATTGATATTTATGATTGAAAATGGTCTATGCTTTTCTTTTTGTGTTATCAATGTTATAATTGCTTTAGAAAAATAATGTGGAAGTTTCTCTTCATTTTCTGTTCTTTGTAACAATTTATGTGGCATTGGGATTAACTGGTCTTTAACAGTTTGGTAGAATTCCCCTGTGAAACCATCTGGGCCTGATGCTTTTTTAGGGGGTAGTTCCTTAATAACTTTATTTCTTTTGTGGAAATTGGTCTGTTAGGCTCAAATGGGGTCGATTTTGGTAAACTGTGTTTCCCTAGAAAATTATCCATTTCCTGTAGGTTTAAAATTTTATCTGTGTATGCCTTTTTATATTTTAACTTTTGGAATCATGCTAACATATTACATTTAAATGCATAAAATTAAGTCAGTATAGATGGGAAAAAACTTAAAATTTAATATAAAGGGAAACAAACTATATTTGATATAACATGAATAATATAACCATGTTGAATGACAAAATGAACTAGACCATGTAACATTTGAATACAGTACTTTGTATATCCTCATCTAAAGACATAAAAAGGGCAAACAAATCTCAAGCTATACCTTACTACAGTTGTTTTTCACAGTGGTAAGGGTGTTGAAATTCTAAAAATACTTTCTGTGTATTGTAGGATTGAGCAAATGAGTAAATATATTGATAATGTTGGAAGTTAGGGTTCTCAATGTTAGAGAAGAGAAATATAAATATAGAAAGGGGGAAGGCTAGAAGGAACCCTAGGTTGTGTTGGATTAGAATTGAAAGTATCTGGGGAATCCCAGCTCAAAGAGAAGAAACTCCTCCCAATTCCCCGGTCCAACTGATTGCTGATCACCAGGATCCTGTGAGTTTCTGCCCAGAATGAAAAAAACAGTTTTCATTAGATACACCACACTAATACTGGTAGGAATGTTTCCCTCCTGCTGTTCCAGTGACTTGCTGATCTGCGCCCTTTCTCCTTCAGTGGAGCCAACCTGCACAGTGAGACAATGTGGTGAGGCACCTCCTGTGGATAAAAGGCGTGTAAATCCAGACCCTTCTCCCTCCATTTTCCTGCGTGTGATCTTGAACCAGTCAAGGGCGACCCTCTCTCCATGGCCTCTGTTCCTCTCAGGCTCACATCCCCCCTTCTCCCAGAGATGCAGGAAGGAGGAAAGTATGTGATGTAAACTCTGAAGAAGCCCCAGATGAAGTGACACAGCCAGGAAATTTCAGACTAACAAAACTCCGGGGGAATTTCATGACATTGGAAACACAAAAGGATCCAATGTGGAAGGCTGATCCAAACTTGGCAAGGAGGATGACAATTTACAAAGCATAGAAATAATGTTGGCTCCCTGTCATCAGGTATGCCATGAAAAGAAGGCAGTCACTGCTCACACTACTGTTGATAAGTTTATTATAAAGAAATAAAACAATTTACTTCTAAAAGAAAAAAAGTATCAGGGGAATTCCCTGGCAGTTCAGTGGTTAGGACTTGGCGCTTTCACTGCTGGGGGCCCAGGTTTGATCCCTGGTTGGGGAACTAAGATCCCACAAGCCATACGGTGTAGCCAAAAAAAAAAAAAACACCACAAAAGTATCAGTATGAACACATTTCATATAATTTCATATATATGTATATATAAAATTTCATATGTATATATTTCATATATATATATAATGAAATTTCCTAAGCTCTGCACAATGAAAGGATCTAGAAGCAAGGACATTCCAGTAGCAATGAGTACATCTAGCTCCCAGATCCTGGCTTTGAAATACCATTATCCTAGGGTTGTGAAAGAACAAGATATGCCTGGAAGTGATGTTGGCAGAAATGCCAAGTAAGGGCCTATAAAAATCCTCTCCTCCATAAAAGCAATGAGAATATTGGTAAAAATTGTCACAATCAACTTTATCAGAACTCTGGAAACTGACCAGAGGTTTACAATAATTCAGGAAGCCTTTATTGAAGAAAAAGGCTGAATCTCACTAAGAACAGTAAGTTTTGTGGCATTTGAACTTTTCCTGTTCCCATTCTCTTCTTCCCACTTCCACAGCAGATTTTAAAATCAACACCCTTGCAATTCTGATGAAAACACAGCAGGCTGGCTAGCAGCCAATGGAGGAAGCAGAACAGGGTAGGAGTTCCTCCAAAGCCCCATTCCCAGAAACTATCTTTATTTGACCTGTATGGCACTTCCCCAGAAAACTCCATTCACAGGACTTGTCTATTTGACCTGACTCAGAATTCACCTGGTGTGAACAGTTTTTCTTGGGGGTGCTTTTCAAAACTAATCAGCAGCAATTGTTTAACACAGCAGCTGTTTGAGGCAATGATTACAGGTAAGACAATCAACAAGCTGACCAAAACTTAACAGAAAAATCTGAGTAATAAGAGGTTCATAGGAGGCTTTGAAAAGTTCTGACATATTCCTAGGAATCTAGAAAGCCATAAATATGCATAATGCTGTGTGCATGCCTAGGATCTCTGGCTGACCTTGAGGCTCTGCACAGGCAGGAAGTGAAGGCTAAGGCAAAGTTGTAAACAGCCTGCCTGAACATTGAAGGCATGCCCCAGCATGCCCTCAGAGCTCATCAGCAAAGGCTGGGAGACTTACTAAGTGTTTAAAGAAATATCTGTCCAATCATTAGTTGACCACTAAGCTAAAAAAGCAGATACTTCAATGATCATATATGACAAAGAATATAGACTTTACAGAGTTAGTTCAGGAAAGTCCATAAAAAACCCTCCAAAGAACAACAAAAGCAAACCGTGGGGAGGGGGAATCTGATTTCCAGAGTTGTCACATTATATTATTTAAGATATTCATTTTTCAACTAAAATTTATAAGACATGTGAAGAAACAATAAAGTATGACCCAAACACAGAAAAATAAAGCAGTCAGTAGACACTGTCCCTGAGGAAGTCCAGATGTTGGAATTAATAGACTATAAATCAACTAGTTGGAATATTGTCAAAGAACTAAAGGAAACCATGTCTAAAGAACTAAATGAAAGTATAAGAATGGTGTTCTAACAAATAGAAACTATCAATAAAGAGATAAAAATTATAAAATAATAGAAAGTCTGGAATTGTAAAACATAATAACTGAAATGAAAAATTCATTACAGGGGCTCAACAGTAGATTTGAGATGGCAGAGGAAAGAATCAGTGAATTTGAAGATAGGTCGACTGAGATTATCCAATCTGAGGAGCAGAAAGAAAACAATAAACAAAATGACTGGAGCCTCAGAGGACTGTGAAACACCACAAGCATGTCAAAACACACATATTGGGAGTCCTAAAAGGCGAGAGAAAAGAGAAAAGTGAAATAAAGTATATTTGAAGGAATAATGGCTGAAAACCTCCCAAATCTGATGAAAAAGATTAATCTCCATATCCAAGAAGCTCACTGAACTTCAGATAGGATAAACTCATAGAGATCTACATCTAGGCGCATCATAAACAAACCTATAAAAGTGAAAGACAAAGAGAGAATCTTGAAAGTAGTAAGAGAGAAGTGACTTTTCACATACAAAGGATCCTCAGTAGGACTGACAGCTGATTTCTCATCAGAAACCTTGGAGGCCAGAAGGCAGTGGGACAACATATTCAAAGCACTGAAAGAAAAAGACTGTCAACTAAGAATTCTATATCCTTCAAAACTGTATTTCAAAAATGAAGGAAAAGTTAAGACATTGACAGATAAGCAAAAACTTAGATAATTTGTCACTAGCACACGTCTCCTACAAGAAATACTAAGAGAATCCTTCAGGCTGAAATGAAATGACACTAAACAGTAACTCACATTCACATGAAGAAATAAAGAGCACCTGTAAAGGTAACTACATAGATAAATATAAAAGACAGTGTGAATGCATTTTTTATTTGTAATGCTTTTTTCCTCCTATCTTATTTAAAAGATAACTGCATCAAGCAATAATTATAAGTCTATATTCATGGGCATATGATGTGTAAAGATGTAATTTGTATGACAATAATAGCACAAAGACAGAGTGAGGGAATAAAGCTATAAAAAGGCAAAGTTTTTTCAATACTATTGAAATTAAATTGGTTTTAATTAAAATGAGAGTGGTATAAATTAAAATGTTAATTGTAATCCCCAGGGAAACTACAAAGAAAATAATTTTTTTTAAAACATGGAAAAAGAAACAACAAGAGAATTAAAATGGCACACAGGAAAATATCTATTTAACACAAAAGTATGCATTAATGGAGGAATACAGGAACACAAAAGGCATAAGAAATATCGAAAACATATAGCAAAATTACAAGCATAAATTCTACCTTATCAGTAATTACATTAAATGTAAATTAATTAAACACTCCAATTAAAAGGCAGAGATAGGCAAAATAATGAAAAATATGACGTAATTATATGCTATCTATAGGAGACACACTTTAGATTCAAAGATACAAATAACTTGAAAGTAAATAAATGGAAAAAAGATTTACCATGCAAATAGTAACCCAAAGAGAGCTGGAATGGCTATACTAACATCAGATAAAATAGACTTTAAAACAAAAATTGTTACTAGAGATAAAAAAGGACACTTTATACTGATAAAAGGGTCATTCCATCAAGAAGATATAACAATTATCAACATATATGCTAACAACAGAGCCCCAAATACATGAAACAAAAAAACAGGCAGAACTGAAGGGAAGAAATAGACAATTCAATAATAATTGTTGGGACTTCCCTGGTGGCATAGTGGTTAAGAATCTGCCTGCCAATACAGGGGACACAGGTTCAATCCCTAGTCCAGGAAGATCCCACGTGCCGCGGAGCAACTAAGCTCGTGTGCCACAACTACTGAGCCTGCGCTCTAGAGCCCGTGAGCCACAACTACTAAGCCCATGCACTGCAACTACTGAAGCCCGTGTGCCTAGAGCCCATGTTCTGCAACAAGAGAAGCCACTGCAATGAGAAGCCCACACACCACAATGAAGAGTAGCCCCCACTTGCTGCAACTAGAGAAAGCCCATGCACAGCAACAAAGACCCAATGCAGCCAAAAAATAAAAAAAGCAAAAAAAACAATAATTGTTGGAGATTTCAATACTTCACTTTAAATAATGGATAAAACAACTAGACAGAGGATAAACAAGGAAAGAGAAGACCCGAACAACACTATAAACCAACTAGACCTAACAGACATCTATAGAACATTCCATCCTACAACTGCAGCATACATATTCTTCTCAAATGTACATAGAACACTCTCTAGGACAGACTATATGTTAAGCCACAAAACAAATCTCAATAATGTAAAAGAGCTGAAACATACAAAGTATGTTCTTTGACCACAACTGAATGAAATTAGAAACCAATAACAGAAGGAAGTTTGGGAAATTCACAAATATGTGGAAAAGTAAACAACACACTCTTAAATAACCAATAGGTCAAAAAAGAACTCACCATGAAAATTAGAAGATACTTCGAGATGAATGAAAATGAAGACAACATACAAAAATTGCTTATAGGGAAATTTTAGCTGTAAACTTCTACATTTAAAAAGAAGAAAGATATCAAATCAATAACCTAATCTTCTTAAGAAACTATACAAAAACCAAAAACAAACACCAGAGCAAGCATTAGGAAAGAAGTAATAAAGATTAGAGTGGAAATAAATGAAGTTGAGAATAGAAAAACAATAGAGAAAATCAATGAAACCAAACGTTGGTTCTTTGAGAAGATCAACAAAATAAGCAAACTTTTAGACTAAGATTTTATTTATTTATTTATTTAAAACTAAGATTTTTAAAAAGAGAAAACTAATTACTAAAATCAGGAATGAAAGAGACATAACTACTGACCTTAAAGAAATAAAAAGGATTATAAGAGAACACTATGAACAATTCTATGCCAACAAATTAGAAAACCTAGTTGAAATGGACAAATTTCTAGGAAGACACAAACTCCCAAAACTAATTCAAGAAGAAATGGAAAATCTGAATAGACCTACAATAAGTGAAGAGATTGAATTAGTATTTTAAAAAAAACACAAAACTTCCCACAAAGAAATACCCAGGACCAGATGTCTTCAGCAGTGAAGTATGCTGAACATTTAAAATAAAATTAACACTAGGGACTTTCCTGGAGGTCCAGTGGTTAAGACTCCATGCTTCCACTGCAGGGGGCGCAGGTTTGATCCCTGGTTGGGGAATTAAGATCCCACATGCTGCACGGCACAGCAAAAAAATTTAAAAAATTAAAATTTTTAAAATTTAAAAATTTAAAAATTAAAAATAAAATAAACACTAATCTTTCATTAACTCTTCCTACAAATAGAAGAGGAGGGAACACTGTCCATTTCATTCTATGAGGCTACTATTACCCTGATACCAAAACCAGACAAAGACATCATAAGAAAACTACAGATCAATATCCCTTATGATTATTGATACCATAATTTTCAACAAAATACTAACTGAATCCCATAGCATATAAAAAGGATTATATGTCAGACCAAGTGGGATCTGGCCCAAGAATGCAAGTGTGGCTCGATTTGCATGAAAATCAATTAATGTAATACACCGTATTCATAGAATAAAGGACAAAAAGCCATATCATATCAATAAACATAGAAAAAGCATTTGACAGAGTCCAGCATCCTTCCATGATAAAAACACTTCAAAAAATAGAGAATAGAAGGGAACTTCATCAACACTTAGGTAGCAGTTAATAAATGTCAGATGCACTGTTGTAACCACTTTATGTTCATTAAATAATTTAATTCTCACATTAACTCTGTAAGGCAGGAACTATTATTACCCATATTTTACAGAAGGGAAAACTGAGGCACAGAGCATTTAACTAACATTTCTTATGTTTGGAAGCTAATAAGTTGTGGAGCTGGGATTACAACACAGAAATTCTGACTACAGGGTCCATGTTCTTAACCATAGTCAGCTATACTGTCTCTCAGTGAATGTAAAATAGTAATAATGATAAACAAACTTGGTTTCCTAAGAACTAATGATTTGATCTTCATCTGTTAGTAAACTTAATTCATAGCACTGTTGACTTGTATCAGTGACCATAATTTTTAATATTAGTACCAATGTTTATTTAAGTTGGTAAAGCTGGGTCAATATTGATATTTAATTGTAATTTAATTCATAAAACTGGTGATGATTATTTATATAAGTAAACATAATCTGTAACATTGTAAAAAACTTGTCAAGTTAGTTATAAAACTTGATGGCATTGGTAATGGTGATTCAATTTCTTTTTTTTTTCCAATTTCTATTTGTAACTAAAACCTGATTCATAACTGTGGTGCTCATAACTTATACTAGTAAACATAACTTTAATATTAGTAATTATTTATGATATCAATTGGATATTAACCATATTAATAATGATTTCTGTTAGTAACTGTAGGATAGCCCAA
Source organism: Physeter macrocephalus (assembly GCF_002837175.3). Taxonomy (NCBI): domain Eukaryota; kingdom Metazoa; phylum Chordata; class Mammalia; order Artiodactyla; family Physeteridae; genus Physeter; species Physeter macrocephalus. The sequence goes on along the minus strand of NC_041234.1, from coordinate 32,039,981 downwards.
AACATAGGTACTCATAATTTATATTAGTAATCTTAACTTGTAACATTGGCAGTAATTTGTAACCGTACTTTACAATGTTTGTACTAATAGTTTAATTTCTTTTAGTAATTATAATTTAATTCACAACATAGGTACTAATCAGTTATATTGATGATCTTAATTTGTAACACTGTAATAAATTGTAATCTTAGTTGTAATATTTGATGATATTAGTAATGATAATACAATTTTTATAAGTATAATATAATTCAAAACAGGGACTTATAATTTATATTAGAGCATAATTTATAATATTGATAATAATTTGTAATAATAGTTATAATCTTCAATGATACTAGTAATAATTACTCAACTTCTATTAGGAACTATAATTTAATTCATAACATTGGTACTCACAATTTTTTATCAATAACAGTAATTTGTAATACTGGTTATAATTTATAATATTAGTGATTATATTTGTGGTAAAAGTAGCCAACAATCCAATTTTCTATTTGTATACAATCTAATTTTTAACATTGCTACTGATAATTTTTATTGGCAATCCTAATTTGAAACACTATTAACATTTCTATCAGGAGGAGTATTTGGTAATGTTAGTAACAATGACTTGATTTGTATATGTAACATAATCTGATGTGCATCTTTTTTTTTAAGTCTTTATTGAATTTGTTACAATATTGCTTCGGTTTTCTGTTTTGGTATTTTGGCCGTGAGGCATGTGGGATCTTAGAATTATGGAACGCTTCATGAATTTGCGTGTCATCCTTGCACAGGGGCCATGCTAATCTTCTCTGTATCGTTCCAATTTTAGTATATGTGCTGCCGAAGCGAGCACCATAATCTGAATCATTACATTAATTCTGTTAATTTACATGAGAAATCAGCTTTTTAATACTGGTGAGAATAGATACTATAACAGGATCAATGATTTAATCACACTTGTAACTACATAAGTAAATTCCTGGTAGTAATAAACCCTATCACGAAGCAACATCGCCCTCCATGTGCATGTGCCGGCTGCACTCTCTGATAGCATACCACTGGTAATACATCCATTATTGGCAATACTATGGCAATAGGCATGCTGCTTTTCCCTCCCACTCACTCCGTTTCCCCAGACTCACCATCTCTTTGTGATTGGGGTAGAAGGTCTGATCAATTAGAGGGAATTCCTCTGTCCCCAGTTTCTTGTGCAGTCGAACCATCTGAGCGAACTATGAGAGGCAGGAGAGACGGGTCAGCAAGTCCCTTTACCTGGAGGGAGTCTCCAAGCTGGGATTCCAAGCTTCCAAACTTCCTCCGTTCCCCCAGATCACAGTGGTTTCAAGCTCCCGCATGCATGTATGAGCTGTTCCAGCTGCCAGTAGCACCTTTCCTGTCACTTACCACCCAGGGCTTGTCACAGAAGTTGTAGACAGAATGCAAAGAGTTAACGCTGGGGATTCCGGCATACTGCAGCCCAATGACCAAACTGCGGTAGTCTCCATTCCGTGCCATGCTGAAGGCATGCTGGCGAATCAGCACGAAGTCTGGTTTCAGAGACCTGGGGTGGCAAGGGTAGAGTGTAGATGGTCCTCCCAGAAGCTCCCCACCACCTTTAGAATAAAGGTCCAGTCTTGAAATCTCCACAGCTCCTAGAAACTACACAGTGGTTTCTCACCTCAGCCACATACACAAGCTGTTCCCTCCACCACATGTGCCCTTCCTACCCTTTCCTCAGCTGGTGGCCCTCTTAAGCCTTTCCTGCCTGCTCCTCTCCTCACCAAGGTGAGCTTGCAACTTGCCCGCTCAGCTCTCACAGCTCCTGGTCACAATCTCTCAGACTACTTCTGTCCATAAAGGATGCTGCCCAGAATAAATTCCAGCCTCAGGGCCTCTACATGGGCTATTCCCTCTGCCTGAAACGCTTCCTCCCTAGATTTCTACATGAACCACTCCTCCACCTCTTTCAGGTCTTTCCTCAAATGTCTCTCACACTACTGGTCTACCCCCAACCAAACTGCAGACCCTTCCCCAATCCCTTCACCAATCCCTACATCCCTTTGCTGATATTTTTTTCTTAGCACTTTGACATTTTCTTCTTTATTTGTTTATTGTATGTATCCCACAGTAGAATGTAAGCTTCATGAGAGCAGAGGGTTTTTTTTTTGTCTTTTTTGGGGTCTGTTTTGTTCACTGCCAGGACCTCAGCATGTACAACAGCTCCTGGCACACAACAGATACTCAATAAATATTTGTTGAATGTAAAATGCTGAGAGCAGCACCTGGCATGCAGTAGATGCTCAAGAAATGTTTGTTGAATTAATATTTGGTTGGCCAAAAAGTTCATTTGGATTTTTCTGTAAGATGTTATGGAAGAACACGAATGAACTTTTTGGCCAACCCAATAACTGAAAAGTTTGGCTTGTGGTCTTCTAGGATCCTTGGCTCTTCTCCAGAAGAGAAGCTATCTCCTTACATTCTGTGCCTAAGTTCTTTTTCTAAAAATTGGAATATAATTGGCACGTTATATGTCAATTATTGTATAAGTTTAAGGTGTATAACATATTGATTTGATACATTTATATATTATAATATGATTGCCATTGTAGCATTAGTTAGTACCTCTACCATGTCACATAATTATTTCTTTTTTCATGGTGGGAATAATTAAGATCTGGTCTTTTAGCAGGTTTGCTGATTATGATACAATATTGTTGTCTGTATCCAGCATACTGTGGATTAGATCTCTAGGATTTATTTATCTACCAGTTGCAAGTTTGTACTCTTAAACAACATCTCTCCTATTCTTCCACCCCACCCCCCAGCCTCTGGCAATCACCTTTCTACTCTCTGTCTCTATTAGTTTGGCTCTTTCAGATTCCACATATAAGTGATAGCATACAGTATTTCTCTTTCTCTGTTTGATTTATCTCACTTAGCATAATGTCCTCAAGATCCATCCATGTTGTCACAAATGGCAGGATTTCCTTCTTTCTCATGGCTGAATAACATCCCATTGTGTGTGTGTGTGTGTATGTGTGTGTGTGTATCACTTCTTTATCCATTCATCTGTTGATGGATACTTAGGTTGGCTATTGCAATGTGCCTAAGTTCTTGCTCACAGAAGGATGGAAGGGGAGGTGGGGACTCTCCCTCAGCTCTAAGGGAGCCCTTATGCCTCCCCCATAACACCAAGATAACCTTTTTACACTCACCGCACAACCTTCACCCCATTCCGAAGAACTTCCATGTCCACAGAGAATCCACCATTGGCATGAGCCACGAGGTTGAGATCAGAGAATTCAGCCTGGGAAGGAAAAAAAAATCAGGGATTCACTCACATCACACAAAAAAGACCATTCAGTTTGCAGTCTGGACAGTTGACCCCCATGTCCACCTGCCCCAACTAACCTGTTCTACTTTAATGTCAATTTCTCCATGGATCTTTTTCCCTTTGAAGTATTTCGCCCTGAAGAGGAAAAGCAGAGCACATCTGTCAATGCTCCAATCTCAGGAAGACAAAACTCAGGATGGTCCTTTGACCCCTTTGCCCCTCCAGTGCCACTAGAGAAACTATAATGTGATTTATAATTGTTGAAATACTTTGAAAAACCTAACAGTTCTTTGTGAACAATGAAATCTGTTGTAATCCTTGTGGAGGTATGTAAATGTCAAAGGACATTGCTAACTATAAAACAGTTCTTAAAACACAGAGAGCAGGCATTTCCCAAAGTATGGTCTGCTTGTCACACTGCTATCTGAGAAGCTTTGCAAAACAAGGAGTGCTTTGCAAAGTGTAACATACTGTGAAATTGCATGGAGGTTTGTAAATGGCAAAGAACCTTAGGGGGTATGTATATATGGAGTGTGCCCAGGTATGTGTCAGCACCTATGTCTGCTTATGTGGCCTGAAGCATCTCTCTGCTCTCTAGCCCTTTCCCAAGGAAGAACACATTCACCATGTGTGGTTGTGCACTGAGAGGGACACAGCAGCCATGAGTGGGCAGCTGCATTAGAAAAGGAGCAGATTGAGGGGTGCAGGCTGGTGGGGGTTCTACAGAAGCCAGAGTCAGCCATGATAAGGGTGAGGAGGAATGCAGCTGAGGAGGAGGGGAAGGCACAGGAGCGGAGAGGCGTAGGAACAGCAGTAGACACATCACGAACTGCTAAGTCACTGTCCCTGGGCCCATTCCCATATGGGCTTCTCCCCCAGGCCCAGGATTCCCTCCTGACAGGCTTCTCCACAGACAGAAGCTCATCCCCAATCAGGTTTCCCGTAGAAGAAGGCTGAGGGAGGAGCCACTCCTGGGATTGCCTACATGCACACAATCAGGGTCTCTGATATACACAGCACAACCGGCCCTAGTGACTTCACTGACATACCCCTAAGACCCCAAGCACAGCTATTTTCTCCTCTCTCTCCCTCTTCCTTCCTATCCCCTACTCCATCACTGACACTGTCCCCTCACAGATGTTGGAAGAGAATCTCTTAGACCTGTGCATTTTTCATTTAGAAAATGATGATGATCATATGATATCGCTTATATGTAGAATCTAAAAAAATGGTACAAATGAACTCATTTACAAAACAGAAATAGACTCACAGATGTAGAAAACAAACTTATGGTTACCAGGGGGAAAGGGGGGGAGGGATAAATTGGGAATTTGGGATTGACATATACACGCTACTATATATAAAATAGATAACTAGTCAGGACTTACTGTATAGCACAAGGAACTCTACTCAGTACTCTGTAATGACCTATATGGGAAAAGAATCTAAAAAAGAGTGGATATATGTATAACTGATTCACTTTGCTGTACACCTGAAACTAACACAACGTTGTAAATCAACTCTACTCCAATAAAAAATTTAAAAAATAAAAATAAAAAAATTAGATGAATGGAAAAATAAATAAATAAATAAAGGAAAACGATGAGTATAGACTATACCACTTTTTAACTTTTTTGACCATAAATGTAGTGGATACTTTGGTGTTCTGCTCAGATCTCCTCTTCAGGGCCAATGCACCCTGAATATCAGCTCTTGAAAGATCACAGCTGTGTCCCCTTGGGAATTGTCTTCTGTCACAGGGAACTTCCTTGGCCAAGGTTATACTTACTTACCGGCAGCCCATGGCTGATATCTGGTCTATGAGTGAGTGCAAAGGCCAGCCTCTTTGCCTCAATATAGGCTGACTCTGAAGGACCATCCTAGCTCTAGAGCTCCCCCTTCGGATCAGCTGTGGCCTTGGATGCAACCGCATTGCGGACCCACTTCTCCCTCTGCTCAACCTTGCCCTCCTTACAGGTGCTGAGTCCAAAGGCACTCCCCAGTAAGCCTGTGCATGCAATTCTCTGCCTCAAAATCTGTTTTCAGAGACCCCGACCTAAAACAGTGGGCCACAGAAGTCAAACTACAAAGAAGACTCTACTGCCTTCTTCTGGAGCTGGGCCACCCAGCAGCCAGCAGGCAATAAGGAAGCATCATTTGTGGAGGTGGAGCACAATAGTCCCTGATGTGCTGTAGCAAGACAAAGTGCCCTGTGACATGTCTGCGCTGTGGTGCAAGCAGGATGCCACTTGAACCATATGATCTGGCAAACCCTATGATACTGGAGATGTCTGTAGTGAGAAAAGATGCAGTGTGGAGTTGATTCTCCTGAGTGGGAGAATTATAGTGCAGGCCTATGGGGTTTTGAAGCAGCAGTAACTTTAACTGATGGTGGACTGTAATGAGATACTAGTGGAAGGGAATGCACTAGCTGGTGAAATATTCCTGGTACTAGAGAGGTGTGAGGGAAATGGTAACCAGACTTGGGTGACTATTCGCTAAACACCATTGATTAGCTGAAGAAAGATATGACATGCTCAGGGTGAATAATCACCAATTCAAAGCAAAATGTAGAAGGCAGAAGACCTCCTTGGCTGTATTTAAGGAAACCCCAATCTTCTGCAACCAGAGGGCGGACAGAGGAGAAGATCAGACTTAGGGCTTAACTGTAAGTGTAGTAGAACTTCAGAGAAGGTAGAATTCTCAGGCCCAGTACATCTCCTATGCCATGCTCAGGGCCCTAAAAGGACAAGAGTGGAGCCCTGAGATTGTGATGGGGATATCTGGGAAGATGCATGTAACATCTTCAATTTACAGATTCACCTGAACCCACTGGGTCTGCTGGAGTAGCCCATTCCTTGTTAGAATACAGAAACTTTCCTCTGCTTGAAAATAATGCAGAGGCCTCGAACGAAGCATGTGTCTTATAAAACAATTCTTACCCCTTTCAGAATCAACTTCCCTTCCCCTCTCGGCAACCAGATCAATAACCAGGGTCAAATCCTAGCACAACCTGACTGGAGAGGTTCTAAGCTTGCAAAGGAAGGAAAGGAATGATATACAGAAGCTGAAGAATATGGCTAACATGTATCAGCAGGCGCTGGGAAAGCATGCCTGAGACTGGATGCTGAGGACAGTGGACCAAGGGAGTGAAGCATGGACTTGGAGCACTCTCCCAGGACACAGAACTTAAAACCATGGCAAGGACTCTAGGAAATGTTGCTGATACAATTTTGGATGACTTGTGGAAGCTTGGAAAAAAAAGTGGCCCACACCAAGTGAAGTAGAAATACCAGACTTCCATGGCAGATTGTGGAGGAAAGGATCAAAGGGCTCAGAGAAACAGATGTGTTAGAGTAGATACACTACTTAAGTCTGGAAAACCAACCAGCTGACTATATTCTTTGGGAGGGCCCAGAGGATATACCCGACTTACAAACTGAGGAATATGTTGGTGAGAGTGGCACCAGCCATGTTGAGAAGCACAGTGGACATAAGGTCATAAATGAAGTCCTGGCCCAGGTCCTGCTCACGGTGGGTACATTGGGTCCACAGGTCCACCTAGTGGTCACTTCCCCGGCTCACAAATACATAATTGGAATGGACATATCTGTAGTTTTCAGAACCCCTACATGAGTTCCTTGGCCTGCCGGGGCAGAGCTAGGTAGTGGGGAAGTTCAAATGGATGCCTCGGAAATTATACCCCCCTCCCCTGATCAAAACTGTAAATCAAAGACAATATTGTATCTATCCTAGGGGTGATGGTGGAAATTAGTGCTCCTCTGAAAGAGCTAAAGGGCACAGGGGTGTTAGTCCCATCATATCTCCACTGAATTAACCAGTTTGGGCCCTGAGGAGGCTGGATGGATCCTAAAGAATGTAGACTACTGCAAGCTCAACCAAGTAGTAGCCTTGATTGAAGCTGCTGTACTGGTCATACTGTCATTGCTGGAGCAAATTAAAGGATCTCAGGTACGGCAGGTGGGCACTGATTTAGTGAATGACTGCTTTTCTATTCTGATCAGAAGAGAGGATCAGAGACATTTCACACTCATATGGGACTGACCACAATATATATTGATGGTCTTGCCATAGGGCTATGTTATCTTTCTCACCCTATGTCATTATATAGTCCAAGAGGACATGGACCATCTGTACATCCCAGAGAATATCACACTGGACTACTATATCGATTACATCATATTGATTGGCCAAGATGAGCAAGAGATGGTTAGCACATTGCCTTGATAAGACACATGTACTCCAGAGGGTGGGAGATAAACCCTGAAAAGACTCAGGGTCCTGCCACATTAGTGCGATTTTTAGGGATTCAGTGGGCCAAGGTATGCCAGGACAGCCCCTCCAAATAATCGCGCAAAGCACTGCATCTTGCACCTTCCACCATGAGGAAGGCCTCTTCAGGTTCAGAGGAGAGGTCTCTTTAGGTTCTGGAGGCAGCGTATTCCACACCTGGAAATACTGTTCCGATCCATATTTCGGGTGACACGTAAGGCTGCCAGCCCTGAGCAGGTCCAGGCTGTGGTGTGAGCAGTCCTGCCACTCAGGGCATATGATCTGGCAGATCCTACGATACTGGATAGTGGGGAAAATGCAGTGTGGAGCTTATGGGATGCCTGAGTGGGAGGCCCCTGGGGTTCTGGAGCAAGGCCATGCCATCTGCAGCAGAGAATTACACAGCTTTTGAGAAACAAATCCTGGTACAGTACTGGGCCCTGAGAGAGACAGAATGCTTGACCGTGGGGTACCAAGGAACCACGTATCCTGGTGCCTATTATGAGCTGGGTCCTGCCAGGCCCACCAAGTAATGAAGTCAGATGGGCCCAGGAGCCAGGATCGACCCCAGGCGGGACCATGCAAGCTGCCTGAGCAAGTAACCCGGATGCCCGTGTCACCCACACTGTTGTGTTAGTGCCTCCCTCAGCTCACTAAGGGAACACCTTACAACCAGCAGATGAAGGAAGAAAAAGCCTAAGCTTGGTTCACAAATGGGTTGGCTTGGTACGTGGGTGGAAGCCAAAAATGTACAGTGACGATGCTATAGCCCCACTCGGAGTGGTCTTGAAAAACAGTGGCAAAGCTCCCAATGGGCAGAGCTTTGGGCTGTGCACCTGGTCATCTATTTTGTGGGGAAAGAGAAGTGACCCAAGATTCGAATACATATTCACTGATCGGCAGTGGTAAATGGCTTGGCTGATTAGACAGAGGCCTTGAATGAACAATATTGGAAGATCAGGAAGAGGAGGTATGGGACACCGAAATGTGGGTGGACATACGGGAGGGGAGCTGAAACAGAGTGAGGAGTGAAGATCTTTGTATTGTGTGTTAACACCCACCAGATCGCATCTACCCTGGAAGTGGCACTAAGCAACCAGGTAGACAGAATGACTCAGCCAAATGATGTCAGCCAGCTTCTAGAATCAGCCAGTGCTGGCAGATGGGCACACGTATGAAGTGGCAAGGGTAACAGAGATAGAGGCAGCATGTGAGGCCTACGGCATTATTGCTGAATGTCCAACCTGCCAGCACCAGAGACCAATATTGAGTCCCTGACACAGCACCATCCCTCAAGAAGACCAACCGGCCACTCCATGGTGAACTGACTACATTGGGCTCCTTCCACTCTGGAAAGAGTAATGACTGATTTTGACCGGAATATTCTATATATGGGTTTGCCTTTCCTGACTACAGGACCTTAGCCAGCATCCCTGTCCAAGGGCTTACATAATATTTGATCCACCAGTATGGGATCCCGCATAACATTGCATCAAACTGAAGGGCACACTTTACAGCAAAGGAGGTGCAAAAGTAAGCCCATGACCATGGAATCAACTGATGACATTATATCCCCAGAAGCTGCTGGCCTGATAGAGTGATAGAACAACCTGGTGTAGCCACAGCTAAGACCTAAGCTTGGAGGTGATACCGTGCAGGAATGGGATACCATCCTCCAAAACACAGTGTACATGCTAAATCTGTTGTTTGTGCTGTGCTCTTTAGAGGTAGAGTATACCGGTCTGGGGACTCGGAGGTGAAAGTAGGAGTGGCCCAGCTTACCATCAATCCCAGTGGTCCACTTTTGGAATGTGTGCTTCCTGTTCCCTCAGGGTTCTGCAAGTTAGAGGTCCTGGTTTTCCAAGGGGGAACACTGCTACCAGGGGACACAGCAAGAATCCCATTACCTTCTAAGCTTTGACTGCTACCTGGACACTTCAGGTTTCTCATGCCAACGGAATGGAAGATGAGTCACTGTCTTGGCAGGGGCACGTGACCCTAATCATCAGGAGGAGACAGGGCTGCTGTTACACAGTGGGGGCAGGGAGGAATATGTTTGGCCCCCAGGCGATCTGCTTGGGCATCTGTTGGTACTCCTTGCTTAACATTGATGGCAAATGGACGAGTACAGCAGCCACAACCTCAGGAGCTCAGGGATCCCTCAAGGATGACGGAATGGATCACTCACCAGAGAAGCCACTGAGACCAAGGGGGGTGCTAGCCGAGGGTGAGGGGAATCTAGAAGGTGAGGTAGAGGAAGGAAACAATGCATCATTTACTTATGCCACATTTATCAACTATGGCAGTGGAGGCTGTAGTTTTTCCAACTAACTGTGCTCTTTCAAGTGTCCCCCAGAAAACCAGATCAATTAGAATCCTGGAAACACTGTTCCCAGATGGGTGAACTTACTTCTAAAAAGCAAGTGAATCTGAGCAGTCCAGGGGGTAGGCTGTGCGCTCCACCCAGATCTTCACACTCCTCCTTCTTGTCACATCTGTCCCCCAGCTTCTGGGAATACCTGCTGCTAAAGGCTCACAGTGCTGTCCGTCCCTGGGAACTGCCCTCTGCAGCAGGGACTCACCTTCCGCAAGATTATGCCTCCTCCCAGAGGGCAGCCTGCAGCCAATGACTGACTGATGCAGGACTACAAAAGCCTGGCCACCCCATCTCAACTGGGACAACTCTGAAGGGTCATCCCAGCTCCAGAGCTCCCCAGATGATCGGCTGGGAGAACTGTTGTGAAGCATCACAGCTCAGCCTTTCCTTCTGCCAAATCCTGCTTCCCCCACTCCTCCCCTGCAACAGGTGTTATTCCCAAGAGCTCTCTCCGATCAATCTGCACACAAATCTCAGAGTCTCAGGGTCTGCTTCCAGGAAAGTCTAAGAAAAGAAGCCACAAGAAGAAATATATAACCCACTATATACATATTTACATAATAACCCATCCTATATATGTAATATATATTATATAAGACATATAATGTTGTACAGAAAATTTAATATAGGATGTCTTATATAACATATTGCATATAATATATTATGTGTTACAGTATCGAGAATGTGTATAAATATGCATATATTAGAATGAAAGTTTCAGTAAATAATTACCTTTAGTATTTGCAATGGACTCTGATATTTCCTATTCTATTTTATTCCATTTCATGAAGAAAAACATACACACATATACGTATTATATACTATAAACTCATTATATAACAAATGTATTAGAGGATATACATAATATATATGGTATACATTATTGATTACATTTCTTGTTGGAGTAACAGTTTCACTAAATAATAATTCCACCTACTATGTGCAATATACTCTGTTACTATTTTCGTGTATCGATATTATTATTTATCATAGTTCTACTTTAATTTCATGAAGAAAATGAAATGCTGGTCACAAGCCAAGAGGTGACCCACAGCCGAAAAAACACTGGACTGAATTATCTGTAGAAAGAGGTGACGAGTCCCAGCTCTGAGTCTGCAACTTTAAACCACACAGGACTCAAGACCCAGTAAGGAATGAGAGTGGTGAGGTTTGGTGGGAAAGGCATCAGACTGTACTTAGGTGTACAATCCATTACAGAGTTTGCACAACTCCTCCTTTATTCCAGGCTGAAATCCCTAAGCTTGCGTGGCTCTGAATTTCTGCAAGTTGGTGATGCAGGGGCCTCTGTTCCTCACACTGAACCTGGTGCACACAGGCTCTCTCCCTTTGCCCATCCCACCTATAGCAGACACTAAATAAATGGCTGCTAGGTTGACTGGAAGAAAAGACTGGAGCGGCTGCTGGGATAAAGGAGGGCTTTCGGGATACAGAAGTGGAAGGGAAGAATTGTTCACAGAATTCAGCAGATGCTCAATAAATGCTCGCTAGACAAGTTAGAAGAAAAAAAGTGGAAAACACTGGAGTTGTGATTATGGAAAGGGGAAGGGTCTTGTCAGTAGTCAGTAGATAATTAATAAATGCTTGATGGAACGAAGGAAAAGGCAGCAAAGGACCTGCCTGGAGGGTCGAAGTGAAGAAGGGAAGTCTAAAGGAGGGTGGTTACGAATATACAGCAGGGGCTTCATTAAGGTTTGTTGACTTCAATAGAGCAAATTTAGCCAGGAAGATGGCATCTGTGTGAGTGGGTGTTAGTGAAGGAATTACAACACGTGTTCAATAAATGCTTTTTGGATTGAGGGAGAAGAGAGTGGAGGAGTCTGCTGCAGGGATGGGGATGTCGTTGTTTGAACAGGACACAGTAAAAGAGTGATAAATGCTTTTTGGATTAATTGGGGCAAAAGGGCAGTTGGGAAGATGGCGACTATGTGGGGGAGGGAACCTAGCCAGAAAACAGTAGGTACACATCATGAGCATTCGATTGTGTCATGTGAAAGGCAGGATGGAGATTGTCCAAGGGGGAGTTAGGGCTACAGGAGGGGGAGAAGAGGCACTGAATATGGGGTTCTCAGTAGTATACAGTAAGTGTTCATTAAAAGATTGTTGGGGCTGAGTGGAGGAGAAAATATGGAGAATACAGCTGGTGGTTGGGATTAGAAGGAAAGGGAACTGAGGAGGGTTCATCCTAGTATATAGTAGTGCTTAGTAAATGCCTCCCATACTCTTACACATGGAAAGTATGCAATAAATATCTGTAGAATGAATAGAGAGAGCTCTGAATAGAGACAAAGGCTTCTGGGTAAGGGCTCCTGGGGAGAGGGGTGACTAACCAGTAAAGAGCTGGTAATCAATAAATTCAGGCTGAAAGAGACCCCTGGAGAGAGAGCTCTTGAGACAAGGGCAGGAACTTCCAAGCTTGGCAAGAGGAAGTTGCGAAAGGCTCTTATATAGTAGCTGCTCAGTAAGTGTTTACTGGCTTAAATAGAAAAAAGGTCCTTTGGGGTATAGACTTAAGATTGGGAGAGGGAATCCTAGCGATACTGAAGGGAGTGGGAAAAGGGTAACCCTTCTAAATTTGGTTCTAGATTTACTGAAGGAAAGGACCCTTTCCTTCAATTGGCACAGGTTATCCTAGGAGTAAAGAAGGGGAATCTACTTCCTATGCATGACAGGTACTGCATACGTGCTCACTGGACCCACTGGAAGAAAGGCACTTTGGGGAGGAGGTGTGACTATAGAACACACAGAAGGCACTCCATCAATGCTCACAGGAGCTATTAGAGGAAAAGGCCTTCGGGGGAAGGTGATTTAGAATCGAGCACCTGGCAGACAATGACTAAATGCTCACTGGATCCATTAAAAGAAAAGGTCTTTGGGGAAGGGGGGGTGACTAAAGATGGGCATATCATCACTGGATCCATTGGAGGAAAAGTCTTTGGGGGAAGGGGAATGGGGATACAGTAACTTGATTTATGTAAGCTTGATTCTCCATTCTTGGGAGGAAAGGCTTTTATGGAGAAGGCACAGAATCAGGCACACAGTGGGTGCGCCACAAATGCTCCAGGAGTGATTTTTTAAAAAGGTCTTTGGAAAGAAAGATTGAAACGGTGCACGCAGTAAGTGCAGATATATGATCACTATTAATTGGAGGCAAAGGCCTTTATGGAGAAGGTCATGCAGATGGTGCTCAATATATACAGACTGAAGCCACTGGAGGGAAAGGCATTGGGAAAAGGGTCTGGGGTGAGGTAAACAGCAGGCACTCAATAAATGCTTGCTGAATACACTGAAGGAAAGAGCCTTTAGAGAAGACTCACACCTTTAGATCAGGCAGTTGATAAATGCTAAGTGGGTCCACCAAAGGAAAGGTCTTTGAAGAAGTAGCTTGAGAATAGGGGATAAGGGAGGCACTCAAATGAATGCTTTCTAGATCCGTTGTAGGAAAAGGATTTGGAGCAGAGTCTGAAGATGAGCCCCACACAGAAGGTTCAAAAATGCACATAGAACTCATTTGAGGAAAATATGTTTGAGGAAGGGGCTTGGGGGTGGGGCATACACCAGGCACTTACTAAATGCTTCCTAGATCCTTTGGAGAAATAGGCTCTTGGAGAGGGGGACTGAGTTGGGGCACACAGAAGGCATTCAATAAAGGCTCACAGGATCCATGAAAGGCAACACTTTGGGCGAGAATCTGGGATGGGATACACAACAGGCACTCAATCAATGTTTAGTGAATAGTTTTAAAGGGTTTTGAGGTGAGGGCTGGGGTGCGGGCACATAGCGCACTCTGGATACATGCTCACAAGATCAGAGAAGGCCTTAGGGCAAGGACCGAGGGGGACAAGACACATATCAAGCTCTCAACGAATGTTCACAAAATTCACGTAAGCCAAAGGCCTTGAGGAAGGGCTCCCACTGAGGCACACTCCAGGTACTTGATAAATGCTCACAAGATCCATTAGAGGACAAGACCTTTGGGCACGGGTTGGGGGTGCAGGGCACATCAGGCTCTTGATTGCTCACAGGATATACTGAAGTCAAGGCTTTGGGGAAGGAGGCACACAGCAGGCGTCCGATAACTGCTCCCTGTATGGATCTAGAAGGTCTGGGTGGGGGCAGGGGGGAGGCAAGGGAGGGGCACACATGAAGCGCTTCGCATAATAATTTAAAGGAAAAGGGTTTGGGCGAGGGGGCCAGGCACAGGGCACACAAGCGGCGCTCAATAATTGCTCATGATGGAACGATCTGGGGACCCAGAACCGCGGGGGGACGTCCGCAGCAGTGGCTTACCAGTCGGTGTGGGGCTCGTCGATTACCAGCAGCACCCTGGCGGCGGCGCCCCCACGGCCTGCGCCCCCAGAGCCGCCGCCCACTTGCTCGCTGAAGGTGGCGGCCGCGGCCGCCGTGGTCTGCTTGACCGCATTGGACAGCGATGAGAAGAAGCCACCGCCCCCCGAGGACCCGGGGCTAGGGGCAGCCGGAGAGGCCACGGGGGCTGCCGATGAGGCCCTCTCAGCAGTGACGGTCGCAGGACCGGGCGTGGCTCCCGGGCTGGGGGCAGCGGGCGGCGGCGGGGGCGGCTGCGGGCGCTGCAGGTCTGTCATGTACCCATTTGGCAGATTGGCCATGAAGTTGCTGTCCGACAGGCGGCGCCGCAGGTAGTTCATGGCTGCGACGCGGGGCAGGGGCTCCTAGGAGCAGTCTGGTCAGGACCGCGGGGGCGGACCGCGCGGGGCCCAGGAGCACAGCTGTGCTCTCAGGCACGACGCGACTCTTCCGCTGCCCGCTGCAGACTGAGGCAGCGCTGAGTCGCCGCCGCCGCCGCAGCGCGGATGGTCGCGCCCGTGACCCCCTCTTTCGCGCCCCGCGTGGTGCAGTCCGGCTGGGCCGGTGGCGGCGCGGACGCGACCAAGGCGACCGGGAAGGGGAGTTTGCGGAGGAGCGGCGAGTGACGTCAGCGCGCCTTCAGTGCTGGGGTGGCGGTGGCGCGCGCCGGCGGGCGGGGGCGAAGGCACTGTCCGCGGTGCTGAAGGCGTCATTGCGCAAGCGCCACGCCGCATCCTGTCTCCCCTCCCCCGCCTCCGATTGGGGATGCGCAATTTGGGGAGTGGGGGCGGGGTGGGTGTTTGTCCGGAGGGTCCGGGTGGGTGCGTCAGGCAAGCCCCCCACCCCGCCTCATCCTGGCCTTCACATGCACTCGCACTCACACGCAGGACCCTCCGCAGATACTCGGTTTCCAGTGTTGATATTCACCACAGGAGGCATTTGGGGGGGTGGGAACACCCAGACACTCAAAAGTAGAGAAATAACCCCCTCACGGCGAGGGCTGGGGTCACATGCAGTACTTCGCGAGATCAGTTTCCCACGTCCACATAGGCTCAGCTAGGCAGAGAGATGCATGCGGGGGTGGTGTAGACAGCATCAGACAGGGGGACGTGAACACTTGTGGGGAGTACATACCCTTACGCTGGTGGGGGGGCTGGAGGCACACAGGGAATGCCACATATGTGGAGAAACACAGACACACACAAAAGTAAGGAAACATACGGAGGCATGTGCAGAGAGAGAACACACCAATCTAGGTATCTATACAGATACACATAAGCCCAGGGTAACAGTCATGGGCATGCATGCATACATGCACGAAATACGCCTACACACGCACACAGGCACCACTCGGACACACGGAGACCCAGGGAAACTCACATGAGCATGCACACCCAGACAAAACACACCCACAGACAATCATGGACAAACCTAGATCTCCACACAGACACATTTCCTGAAGCTCTAGCCTTGATGTGTGTTCACCTCCCCACCTCACCCCCCTACACACCCACTTGGCCTACAGGTCCCCATCCCTTTGCCCTGGACACAGGCAAAAACCACGATAACCATCTGGCATCGTCAGTGCCCAAGGCCATCTTCCCCTGCACCAGAGAACTTTCCGCAGACAGAGGCAGACCCATCCTAGGGTATGCAAACTGTAGGTGCCCAATAGTGTTTGCCACATGAGCAAATGATCCTTGTAGGTTGGGCAGAGGTGGGCTGTGGAAGCTCCTGTAAGATCCTGACTACAATGAAAACACAAATCCATTTAAAAATAATCATTTGTTGACCGATTGTACCCAACCCTCACTACAATACTATGGGGCGGGTAATATGATTTCCATTTTACAGATGGAATCCACAAACTCCAATTCATTCCTACAGGGTCATGTTCACTTTGTGACCCATACATTTGTTTTTTTCTTTTAAGAATGTGCCAGAAAGAGGTGTCAGTGTGGCTGGAACAAAGTGAGTGAGGGAGATTGTGGCAGGAGATGGGGTCAGAGAGGTTAGCAGGGACCAGATGGAGCAGGGCCTTGTGGGCCATGGTGAGCGATAATGGTGGACCAAGTGAGGTGGAAGAAGATATGGCAAGAATAGGCAGATTTGGAGTCCCTTGTGCCATCAGGATTTTCAAGTGAATCATCCACTTATTCATTTGTACATTCTTCATTCATTAAATCTTTGGCCTGTTTAAACAAGGTCGTGGTGTGAGGTCTGGAGTCAGAGAGACTGGGCCTCCACTAGACTCTTGAGAAAGTAACTTACCGGCCTCTAAAACTTGGCTTCCTCATCTGTAAAAATGATCACCCGACCCAAGTCTAAGGGGGTGGGGGTGGGGCGTGCTGTGACTTTTGCCGGGAATGTCCTTTCCTTCTCTCTCTCAAGGATCGTCTTTGGCCTAGGTCTCCAGGAAGTCCCCTCTTCCATTAGGCTCTCACAGTCCACTATCTCTGTTCCCTCCTCCATCGCAGCCAGCTTCAGTCCACCTGCAGGCCTCTGCTTTGGCCATTCCTTCCCCCTCTCATGGATGCCCTCTCTAGCATCCCATATCTCAGTGTTCCCCAAATGGGGAACTCTCCAGAAATTGGGTATCTCCCAACTTTTGAAGTATGTGCTCCCCAGTTTTTGCTCAGTAACACAAGTAAACAAGCTCTGCTGGGCCCGTGGTGCCCCCTCTGGGGGATGGGAGCAGCTTCAGGTCTACAGATCTTTCTGGCTCCTCTGGGAGTGAGAAGTTGGGCTCCTTAGGAATCTGTCTCCAGTCTGCCTCTTCCCAGTAGCCCCATCGTCAGGTTCCTAGTACTCATGTCCCCCAGTGTCATTCCCTTTCTCCAGGTGGCTCATTTTCCAGAAATTAATTTTTTGTAGACTGTTTTGCAGAAGAACGAAGATTCCCCCGACCCCCACCCCAGGAGTGTCTCAACTCCCGGAGGCAGAGGTAAGGCTCCTCTGTACTGGCTTCATCTTCTCCAGCAGGAAGGCACATACAGAAGGGGCTCCAAGAATGTGTTTCTTTGTTGTGCACTGGTGAGCAATGACTCTGAAACATACACACTTGACATATGTTCGTAATCAGTATTGTACCCATGTTTATAACTCACACATACATATTCATGCCACTTTAATGAGCATGCACACACACCCACACTCCTATAACTTACATATTGTTATGTGCACACGGTTGTAACTTCACACGCACTCCACATCCACTCAATACATCCTTAATTCCTGCACAGACCCATAGGTCTGCATATCACACATTCACAGAGATATGTGCCTCATAACGCACACAAATAGAGCCAAATTTCCACTTTCTTATAAACACATATTTTTCTCATACCCTGGCAGTAGCACCGGAACCCCTCACTTAGGCTCATTCCTTCCAAGATAACCGAATATCCATCCATTTCATCTTCACCCCAATCCATCAGTTGACCCATTTTACACAAGGGAAAATCGACCCAGAGAAGTGAGCGCCCTGACAGACTCCGGGTGTCACAGATTTCCCATCCGAAGCCTCCCACACAGAGGTGCCCCTCCACTCACAGGACAAAGTCCTAAACTCTGCTCCTGACATGGTGTTTCAAAAATGTCCAGCCCACTACCTATCTGTGCCTGTTTCCTCCTTGGTAAAATGAGGATAATAATATTGACCTCATATGTTCATTGTGGATTAAATGAATTCATGCTATGGAAAGTCTTAAAACACTACCAGGCACACAGCCTGGGTTTGTTCCCTTCACTGTGGAGATGCATACGGCTCTGACTCTTCTTCCCCATCCCCCATGATGTCCAGTGCTATTGTTAGTATAGAGTAGGCGTTGGTAAGGGTTGAATAAAATGTTCGAATGAAAGGATCACCCATTCTAGTCTGTTCCCTTGCTTAGATGTCCTCCCCTTCTACCAGCCCTCCTCCACCCGATGCCCAGACTTAGCTCTAGTATACAGTAGATGCTAATAAGTGTTGAATGAATGAACAAACGCTAAAGGAATGTGTCTGAGTGTCTTGGGGGGCTCCTCCTGGCAGATGCTGACTCTAGCCTCTCTTTGCCCCTGTCCCGGATCAAAGCACCTCGTAGGCACTTCCTCGGTCCGCCCCCCGCCTCGCCGGAGCTATTTGTCGCCGCTAATTGCAGCGTTGGAGCTGGGCTGTTGGGAGTGGGTGGGTGCAGGTGTTCGCTCCGTAGGGCGCCAACCCCTGCCAGGCCTCATTGCCGGATGACGCGGAATCCGCCAGCGGAGGGAGCTTTAGGAGCGGGGAGACGGGAAACAAGCACTCCGACCAATCAGAAAGTGCCTGCCAGGGAGGGTAGCCAATCAGGAAGCCCGTAATTCGTAAATCAGGACTCTGCAGAGGGACGTGCTGGGTGACCAGGGGCACTGCGAGGAAGGGGGGCAGACATCAGGGCTACAGCAGGGACGGACACTCGCCTTAACTCCTGTCACACCGTGGCCACGGTGGAAAATACTGTTTTCCACCACAGGCCACTGCGACTTTGCCTGTGCTGCGCTCTTTGGCCTAGAAGATGCCATGGCCCCACTCCTGGGGAAGAGGCTGGTTTATTGAAGTCTGAGAGGTCAGGGGGTCAGAGTGGAAAAGAGAGATGTTAGAGCTTCTCATCCTCAGGGTTCTTTGCAGGGAGGCACGTGTAGACATGGCCGTTTCTCCTCCACCACCACCTTCTGCCCTTGCAGCACATCGCACAGTGCCAACGGTTTCCCCCAGAAGGTCACATTCTTCTCACCCTGACCTTCGACCATGGTAACGGTGGGCCTGGTGCGTTAGGGGCGGGGGATGAAGGCGAGAAGCTCAGGGAAGGCAAGAATGCATTCAACAAATTCTTATTGAGTGCCTACTGTGTGCCCAACACTATTTATTTTTAAGCTGTGAGATATTGGGCAATTTCTTTATCTCCCCTGTACCCCAGTTTTCTTCATGTGAAAAATGGGAATACTAGTAATACCCACCTCACTGGGCTGAGTAAGGATAAATGAGTTGATTCAGGTAAAGTGCTCAGAGTCATGTCGGGTACACAGTAAGTGCTCAATAAATGCTGGTAATTATTTGTTGATATGAGCTACCTTCTCTCACCCCTAAAACCTTTTATTTCCCCATTTCCCACTGGAAAAAACCCAAATGCCTTGCCCTGGCATTCAAGCCTTGTTGTTAGGCACAAATCCCTGCCCCCAAGTCAATCTCTAGTTCTCTCTTCCACTTTATTCAAAGCCCTATGTCGAAAATGGTCTTTGCCTGGGTTATCTGTCCCACTAGGCAAGCTCTCCACTCACTCCCATTCCGATTCTCTCAATCAGTCCTTTCTCCATTCATTCCCTCCCTCTGTCAAGTCCTTCATGCCTCCATTCAACACCCCTAACTCATCTTCTGGACCCACTCTACACCCCACACCCAGAGACCAAATGGTAGGCTTTCCAC
>NC_041234.1:31999600-32019708 GCF_002837175.3 Physeter macrocephalus | reverse complement strand
CGCAAACAGCAGGGATTAAGAGGGGAAAGAAGGGCCATATGACTCAAAGACATTCAGGCTCTTTAATGTCAGGGGAGGTAGGAAGAAGTCAATGGTGAGGCTCCGGGAAATTCTGCAGGCCTTGTAGTTCTCTAAGCCCCTGAAAAAGAGAACAGAAAAGACTGAACAGAGCCTGGGTCCAGGCCCCACCCCAGGCTTGTTCAGAACTCCCTTCCCTCCGAGCCAGCTCGTCTCCAATTTGACTCCAGTTTAGAGGGAAAGATGGTACTTCCCATCTCTGGCTCTCTCTCTTCCTCAGGTCACCACCCTAAACATTTGGAGATAGAGTCTGGGAATGGGGTGAGTTGCTCTCACCTCTAGCAACATGTGGATATGGGCCTTGATATTCATGGAGTCCTTGGTGAGGCTGTCGCTGAGCCTGGAGAAAAGAAACAAGAAAGGGCAAAGTGGGCCCCACTTATGATCATGAGGATGATGCTTCCTCATCATTTCAGGAACTACCTACATCCTGGATGACTTCCACACGGCAGGTGGTAGGACATCCTATTACCTGACCCGCTCCCATGCAGAGATGCCTGGCTGCCATCCGGACGGCACAGATTCAGAGACATTTATTGAACGCCTACTCTATGCCGGGTCGTTTTAGGTACTGGGGAGATAGCAGCAAACACAACAAACAAAAATCTCGGCATCGTGGAGCTCAAATTCTCATTAAGAGGGACAGTGATGGAATAAAACTTGGAGTACGTCAGATGGTTATAAGTACAATGAAAAAATTAAATGATAAGAGAGGATAAGGAGTGCAGGCATGGGGGCTGTAATTCTAATTAGAGTGCTTAGGGATGGCTTCACTGAGAAACATTTGAGTAAAGACTTAAAATGAAGAGGCGAATCATGTGAATACATGGAGGATGAGTGTTCCAGACACAAGGGGCAGCAAATGCAGAGGCTCTGAGGTGGGAGTGTACCTAGCATGTCTGAGGCACAGCAAAGAGTCCAGCATGGGTGGAGAAGAATAAGCGAAGGGGGGTTGTAGGAGGTGAGGTCACAGAGGGAAGTGGGGGAGACAGATCATGTAAAAGCTGCCAGGCCATGGTAAGGACTCTGGCTTTTACTTTAAGTGAGATGGGAGCCAGGGGAGGACTGTGATCAGAAAAGGGATGTGAAACAACTAGGGTTTAAGAGGATCCATCTGGCTGCTGTGTGGAGAACTGACTAGGGATAAGAACAGCTAGTGTGGAAGAGGAAGCCCAGTGAGGAGGCTATTGAAATAGTCCAGGTGAGAGATGCAGACTCACACCACAGCGGCAGCAGTTGAGGTGATGAGAAATGATTGGATTTGGGATATATTTTGAAGGTACAGTCAACAGGATTTACCAAAGGAGGATGCTGGGTGCGAGAGAGAGGACTTAAGAAAGACACCAAGGCCTAAGCAACTGGGAAGCTGGAGTTGCCTGAAACCACTCTGGCTCTGGACTGTTGAGTTATGTGAACTAGTCAATCCCTTATATCTATGCCAACTGGGACCAGTCTCACACAAAAGAATCCTAATTGATACAAAGGATCAAGGAAGGCCTTTCTGAAGAATGAGTAGGAGTTAAACAGTAGGACGGTCTTTTCCACAAAAAGTCCAAGAGGCAGGAAAGAGCTTTTTGAGGAGCTGTCAGGAGACCAGTGTTAGAAATTAAGCAAATGGTGGAAGGCAAGTGGCACAGTATAAGATCCAACAGGTAGGAAGGGGCTAGATCATGCAGGGTCTTGATATCATGATAGGAATGTGGATTTTATTGGCTGAGCTATCTGTCAGTGTAGGAGTGTTTTAAGGAAACAAAATACTGTTAAGAAAAGTAGAAGGCAACAACATAGGATGTCAAATTAGGAAAAAATAGTATGAACCCATTTATATATCACTATCTCCCAAATTTATATTTTCAATCCAGCCCTCTCTCCCGAACTCCAGCCTTGGGAGTTTTAACTATATCTTCAGAAAATCTACTTCAGTGTTTAACGATCACCTCACACTTAACAGGTCCTAGACTGAACTCCTGATCTTCCCCTCCAAATCTGCTCCTCCCTTATCTTCTCCATCTCATAAAATGGCAATTCCATCCTCCTGGTTGCTCAGCCAAAAACCTGGACTCCTCTCTTTTTCTCACACCCCACATCCAATCAAGCATTCTATTTAAAATTGCAACTGCTCCCTCGGAGGCAATGTTTCTAATCTCCAATCCTTGTTGTTCTCTGCAACACTGTCAACCTGTGACATACTACATCCTTATTTGTTTACTGTCTGTCTTCCCTGACTAGAATGTAAGCTGCGTAAGGGCAGAGATTTGGTCTGCCTTGTTTCCCGCTGTATCCTCAGGAACAAAAACAGTATATGGCACATAGTAGGCACTCAATGTACAAGCTTAGTGTATGAAAGGTTTCAACGCTTAAAAAAAAAAGGAGGAGAAAAGTATAAAGTTCACCAAATACTAGCTGTAACACAAAAGGGATATGTTTAATTTATTGCTACTGATTAATATGTAAGGCAGTGTTAATCGTCATATGGTTATTCTGTTTCTTCTATAATCATGTCTGCTTATGGGTATGGATGTGTACTCCTTTCTCTGTAATCAGAAGGAATGTACATAGAGACCTGATCCTCCCACTCCTCAAAGAAACAGACTAAGAACAGGAAGGACTGATAGGCCGTTTTGGTTACATAAAATAACCTGAAATAAAGTTACTTTAAAGTGTGTCCAGAATAACCAAGTATTTTAAAGAAGAGAGCGAGCTACACAGACTCAAATCTTCATCTCCTAGAAAGATTCAATTACTACGGAGTCCTACTAATTATCATAAAGTAGTAAGAGATTCACATTTCTCATTACACTAATAGACCAGGTCAGTAAATCAAAAAGACCAGACAGGGGGCAGGCAATGACAAATACCTCATTTTGGGGAAAGACATCAAGTCTCATAAAATTAAAACCTATTTGAAAGGCTCAGGAATCCTGTGACATAACAAGGAAGGCTTTGTCATAAAAAATTGGACTTGGTCTAAATGGCCACCAAGTTCAGAATTGCATTGGCCTATGAAACCAGGTCCCTGGACCAAACTATTCACCAACTGGCCTGATCAGTAAGACTCAGAAATCCCAGCGGGTCTGAGGCTCATTTGGGTCTATGGACACTGAAATTCTGAAAAGGTTTGAAAAGAGAAGAATTACTGAAACCTAAGGGAGGCAACTCTGGAAGAAATGAATGTAGGAATAAAGAGAAATATAACCTAGAAGGAATCGTAGATCGGTGGGGTTCACACTTGTGAGATGTTGTTAATCTAAGTGTATTTGCTCAGCGTCCCCTCACTCACTCTTTCTGAGTGAGTGAATGCTCACCATTCTCGGCAGTTCCTCCTAACATGGCAGGCACACTGGTTGCCTTGCCAGGAATGCTCTTCCCCAGACAGCCCTATGGCTTGTTCACTCAGCCAAGTGACTCAAATGTCACTTCCTCTGGGACGCCTTCCCTAGCCACATTTCAGACCTCCCGTCCACACTCCCAATTCCCGTTCCCTGCACAGAACCTTAAACTCAACTGGAGCCCATCCTTTATCCCCACATTACCTCCCCATCACCACCAACAGAGATGTGCTTCAATCCCCACTTAAATCTATTTCCAGCATATGCTTTTAAATTCATTCAACAAACAGAGTGCCTACTGTATGCTATGTGCTATTCTAGTGACTTGGGATATAGAGAAAATCTCTCCCTTTGCAAAGCTTATATCCTAATGCGAGGAGACAATGAACATTGTAAAGAAGTAAATTACACAGTAAACATTAGGAGGTCATAAGTGCTAGGGAAAAAAAGAAAAAGTAGAACAAGGGAGGGGAATCAGGAGTGCCAGGGGTTGCAATTTTAAAGTTAGGTTATAGAAAGCCTCATTGAGGAAGTGACATTTAAGCAAGACTTAAATTGAATAAGGAGAAAGGAAGCAATGCAGGTACCTGGGGAAAGAGTGCTGTAGGCAGAGAGAAGAGCCCCTGCAATCACGCTGAGGTGGGATCATTCTGAGGGTGTTTAAAGAAGCCTGTGAAGGTTAGTGTGGTGAGAGCACAGTGAATGAGCAGGAAAATCAGCAGGAGGTGAAGTCAGAGGTAATTTGTTTTATTGTTTCTGATTTATAGGCTGAGACCTCCAGGATCTCGTCAAAACTGTGCTAATGTGTAACAGTTATAGTCCTTCTAGAAGGTAAGCCTTCAAGGAACCCTTCTATCTTGTTCCCTGCTGCCTCCCCACCACCAAGCACAGAGCCTGGCACACAGCAGATGCCCAGTAAATTTTTGTGTGAGTGAACAATACAAAGACCATTTATCA
This sequence comes from Physeter macrocephalus, assembly GCF_002837175.3. NCBI lineage: Eukaryota > Metazoa > Chordata > Mammalia > Artiodactyla > Physeteridae > Physeter > Physeter macrocephalus. The sequence goes on along the minus strand of NC_041234.1, from coordinate 32,015,344 downwards.
GTGCTTATTATGTTCTACACCTGGGGCTAAGCTTTGCATCCCCATTTTCCTCAGCCCTAGCCCTGAGCGGGAGGGGAGATGGGTTCCTAAGTATCATCCCAGGCAGCCATGGGGAAAGGGGGAAGAAGGGTGTTGCAAATGGTGGTGTTTTTTAGGCACTATCCTCATGCAATGGACTTACTCTGTGAGGAGACTGCTCTTACGATCAATGAACCTGAGAGCTTCTGCCAGTGTCAACTCCAGGAAAAAACCATATCCGAGGGCCACATAGATCCGTGAAGTGTCTGGGCTAAGGAAACAGTGGTTAGAGGAAGCGGGGAAGTTCTTATCACTGTTTAGCACACCACACAGTTTGAGATTTTTTTTACTCCCCTCTCCCCCGCCTTCCCAAATTGAAGCTCTGAGTGGGCAGGGATTTTGTCCTATCTTATTTACTGTCACATCTCCAGCACCTAGCAGTGTCTGGTACATAGCAAATACTCAAAAAAATTTTTTGTTGAATGAAGGAAAGGGGAAGCTGAACCCTGTGGGCTCCGAGGGGCGGGTAGACACTCACACCACTGTGTCAACGAAGAAGTTACAGCCCAAATCCACCTGCATATATAACTCCGAGTGATTAGCTTCCTGTGGGGCCGGGGAAAAAGAGGTAGGGATCAGTGGTCAATTTCTAGGTTAGGTGACAGGTTTTGGTCTGGGGTATCTCCTCTCTTCCCCCTCCTTTGCCCACAAAAAGATGGTACCTAACCCTGGCATCTTTACCTGGAGTCGCTCAATGACATTTCTCAGTTGAAGGTATTTGGCCAGCTGCTCATATACCTTGTCGCGATGGTCCAGCACCTTTCTGATGGGACAAGAGTAAAATGGTGACCAAGAGGAAGCTCTGTCTCTCTTGGAATACCTCATATCATGACCCTCTGAGACTCTCATGTCACCATGCCCTAAAGAGGTGTTTTAGTGCAGAAGTCAATATTTGAACTCTGGGTCAGACTACTTCGGTTTGAATCCAGGCTTTCCATTTTACTAGCTGTGAGATTTTGGCAAGTGAGTAACCTTTTTGGAACTCAATTTCCCCATCTTTAAAATAGGAATAACGAGTATTACCTCACAGAGTCATTAGAAGGATTAAATGAGTTTACTATAAAGCATTTAGAATAGTGCCTGCCAAACAAGAAGCTCTATATATGTGATAGCTATTATTTATTAGTATGATTACACTCTACTCCCAATGCCTCCCTCCAATCAGGATACCTCATTCGCACCCTAGAAAAAAATCTTCCATCCCTTTTAGGATGCTCATAATCCTAGACCTGAAAACTCTACTTCCTCTTCAGATTAATAATGATAGGAATAATAATTTTTCATACTCATTGAGCCTCTAGTATCCAAGTTAAATCCTTTACAAGGACTGAACACGTTGAAAACTCAAAACCACCACATGAGGAAGGTTGCATTAACTTCCCCATTTCACAAATGAGAAAACTGAGGCACAGAAACTCGAGGCGAGGTACAACGTGTTCATACGGAAAGCGAAACGGCCAAGCCAGGATTCGAACCTGAAAACTCGCTCGTAACCCTTAAGCGCCATCTGAGCCCGCGCATGCGCGGACACACCCTCCATTAAGACCGCCATGTCTTCCCTCCCCCGCCCACCGTCGCACCCCGGATATCGCCCCTCCTACCCCCTCGAATGGCGCGCGGGGCCGGGTTCCGAACGCCTCATCCACCAATCAGAAGGCTACGCCCTGACTTCGAACGCCCCGCTCACCACGTGCACCGCTCCAAGCGCCCCGCCCCCTACCCTGTCACTCACCTCAGGTCCCGCTGCAGCACGTCAGAGATGAAAGCCTCATAGCGCAGCACTTTCTCCGCGGTGGCCTCCACCGCCCGCCGTTTAGGGGGCGTCGCCATGATGGGCTCCTGAGGAATGAGGAGGGGGAAGACCACGATAACCACTCAGTTTGCTCTCAAGCACAGTACATCTGCACCCTCTCAACGTTAGGAGTGGGGTCATCCGGCTCAAGCTGGGGGTTCAGCCTTCTGCCTCTCCCAACGCTGGGACCCGGTCACACAGGGACACCCAAACGCGGCCGTTACCTGAGAGCCGCCGGCAAAAAGAAGGATTGGTAAGAACCTTAGCTTCCGGGTGGCGCGGGTAAATGACGTACAACGAGGGTGCTGGCCAACCAAATAACCAGGTGGTGTGGGGTGGTCCTGAACAGAAGAAAACGCCTGAGAGAAGAGAAGGGCGGGGCTTTACAGAATCCGATGAGATTAAGGAAGGCTGCAGAGGGTGGGAACCGGGACTGAGCGCGGAGCCTATGAGGACTGTGCGTGGTTGGTGGGGGTGGGGTTTAACGGGATTTGGCGGGTTCCAGAGGAGGCGGGACGCACAGGTGGAAGTAGAGAGAGTAAAGCGTTTAGTATTTAAAAGTAGGAGCTTCACAGGGAGATCAGCTCGGTGCTTTGTGACCACCTAGAGGGATGGGATTGGGGTGGGAGGGAGACGCAAGAGGGAGGAGATATGGGGATATATGTATACCTATAGCTGATTCACTTTGTTATACAGCAGAAACTAACACACCATTGTAAAAAAATTATACTCCAGTAAAGATGTTAAAAAAAGTTTTTAAAAGGAGACAGTTTTTCTAAAATGCACCTTTGATGACTCCAGCTCTGTGGCCCGCAATCTAACTGGGGTTCAAGCAGAGATTGACAGTGTACTATGTCTAATCACGTAATTTAATAGGGGCGTCAAATGGAGGGTCGCTGAAGTCCTCTGCCCAAGATAGGTTATCTTGTAGCTGAAATAGTTCCTATGTTTTTATTTAAATGTGTAAGCTTTTTATTAGTTTATTTTTAAGCACTCAAATTACCGAATGGATTTATTTCCCATGTTAAATTTTCAAATAATAGCATCTAACCCAGTAAGTCCAGGCCTGAGCCTGGAGGAGAACCTGGATGCTGGATCCCCCAAATGATATTCCCACCTGCAGGGCCTAGAGCACCCACCCCTATCAGGGAAGTCTCCCCAGATAATTTGCGGGTTTATGTGTTTTTTAAGCAAGCTTTGTTTCAAATACTCAAAACATGAGTAAGTCAAGCTTTTCTTTGCCCTGAGAACAAGATGATTGCAAAGGAAATATTGTGAGTTAAAAATATTTTTGGTAAATCTTCTCATGTTACATATGGTTACAATTACATTTAGTTTGATCGAAACAGACACTAGGTAGTTAGAAAAATATTATCGAGTTAATCTATACCATTTTCTTGTGAAAAAAAGGTGTTACATTTATTATCTTTACTTAACATGGAGAGCACAGAGTTCTGATGAGCTGGAGATGGGTTTGTGCAAGTCTATTAACTTACATTCCACAAAATTTTTTTTTCTTTTTAAAAATGTTTCCGACTTTGGGCTTCCCTGGTGGAGCAGTGGTTGAGAGTCCGCCTGCCAATGCAGGGGACACGGGTTCGCGCCCCGGTCCGGGAAGATCCCACATGCCACGGAGCGGCTGGGCCCGAGAGCTATGGCCGCTGAGCCTGCGCGTCCGGAGCCTGTGCTCCGCAACGGGAGAGGCCACAACAGTGAGAGAGGCCCGCGTACCACAAAAAAAAAAAAAAAAAAAAAATGTTTCCAACTTTATTTTTTACATTTCAAACCTACAGAAAAGTGGGCACTGAACACCAATATAGCCTTCACTTAGAGTCACCAAATGTTAATATTTGATAGCATTTGCTTTCTCTTATTTCAGAGCACACAATAATTGTTGACATGGCTGCATAGCATTCTGTCTTTTGGATGGCCTCAGATTTTTGAGCCAGTCTTCTGTTCCTCGATGTTTGGATGTGTCCAGTTTTTTTCATTGTTATAATCCAGGATAAGATAACAGTCTTTGCTTTCAAAATTTTGTATGCAACCATGTTTATTTTCTTGTGAAAAATTTCTAGGACTGTAATTTATTGATCTAAGGGAGGTCACTGTATTGTAAAGCAAGTGTTAAGTGACAACTGTACACCTACTCCCAATAACAAACTTCCTCATCCAAGTTTTACATCGAGGTCAGCACACTGTGGCCCCCAGTTTTGCTGACCCTTGTTCTCCTACTGCCTGCAAGCTAAGAATACTATTTACAATTTTAAAGGCTTGAAAAAAAGTAAAAAGAAGAATACTTTGTGACATGTGAAAATTATATGAAATTCAAATTTTAGTGTCCAGTAGTAAAGTTTTAAACATAGCCACACTCATTCATTTACTTTGATGAAAGAAATTTTCACACATTGAGGTATGGGGAAGTCATTCTGGCTTATACATGCGTTAACCTGAATTTTATGCTTACTAAAACAAAACAGCCTGTTTGTGGCTTATCAAACTTACACTGTACATCTGCTTTAATTATTAAAGAAAATGGCACATTGACCAGAAGTAAAGAATATCCATGTTAAAGATAAAGATTAAATGCCTCCCTTCCTGGGATGCCAATGCTGGTACTCCTTCAATGATAAGACTCCCTTCCCCGGTGCTAAGGTCATACTGACTTGCTCTGCACGTGCTGATCTGTTTTTTTTTTTAACTTTGAAGGAATGTATCCCTGACCTGTTTGATGTTCTTTGTTCTGACAAGATATAAAACTCAGCTGAAAACCAAGCTTCTCCGGAGCAGTTCCTCAGAGTTATCTAAGAGGCTGTCTTCTGGGCTATAGTCCTCAGTTTCGCTCAGTTTTACTCTTTTCTATTCCTATTCCTATTCCTATCATAGATTGTTTATTGATTATTTCTGTTGACAACTTATTGTCTGTGGCTGCTTTCATGCTGTGTTAACCAAGAATTCCAAGAACGGAGGCGTGGTTGAAATAAAGAGGCATTTATTTGGGGTTTGTTAGGACTAGTCCAGGAGACACAGACCCAAGAAGCACTTGAATTGTGTTCTGCAGGACTACGAAATGGGGGAGTTTTATAAAGGCAAAAAACACCACAAGGTTACATAAACTGTCAAGAATTAGGATTGCAGCTGGTAAGAAGTGAGTGTGCTTGTTAAGCAAGCATTGGCTGGGGTCAAAATGATTACATAGATGCCAAGGGGGGACTTTGAAACTACAAGGTTGCAACTAGCAGCTGCTAGCAGATATTGTTTTGAAAAGGCCCGCTGGTGTCCTTGAGTTTGATACAGTTCAGAGAAAATTCAAGTTCTAGTGGTGCAGGGATGTGTCTGAGACCAGATCCCCAGCAGCTGCCCAACTCCATTTTTTGTATGTCTGAACTGTGATTACTCCATTATAATTTCAATTTGTCATCAGTACAATGGTAGAGTTGAGTAGTTGCCAAAGAGACCATATGGCCTGAAAATTCTAAAGAATTTACTATCTGGCCCGTTACAGAAAAAGTTTGCCAATCCTAGCTCTACACGATCATGTCAGTCACCAATACATAGGTTGGGACTATAATAAGCACATGGGCCTCCCTGGCTTCAACTTGTGACCTCTTACTGGCTTATGGGTGGGCGTTTTCAGGCTTCTGGGAGATACGAGGCTCTTATATCTCTATTTATATTTTCTCTTCCTCCGGTCCAACCTCCTATCCCCTAACCTCCCCCAGCTCTGACTTAGAGATCTCTGCCTTTGCCTTTACCCAAGAAGAGTAAGAAGCAACTGAGGCCCAGATGAGTTATATCTCATTTGTTCATTCACTACCTACTTTATTTTCCACTGGATACTTGGAACCTGATAAAAATACATCCCATTAAATTGAAAAGTAAAGGTAAGATCACAGAAAATATAAAGCAAGTAAAAGATTAACATCAAAGAAGATTGGGAAGTAGGTATGAAATTCACATCTGTGCATAGCTGTGAATTTGTCTCTGATCTTCCCACAGCCATAGCGGAAAGGAAACTGGGTTAGTTATGTCGATGAAAATAATCATTCAACAATCTAAATATAATAGGAATAGAAAAGAGTTTTATTTGAGCCAAATTGAGGACTCTAGCCTGGAAGGCAGTCTCTCTCAGATAACTCTGAGGAACTGCTCCAGAGAAGCTTGGTTTTATATCTTGTCAGAAGAAAGAACATCAAACAAGTCAGGGATACTTCCTTCAAAGTTAAAAAAAAAGAAACATCAGCACATACAGAGCGAGTAAGTACGGCCTTGATGCCTGGGAAGGGCGTCTTAAACATTGGAATACAACCATTGGCAACCCAGGAAGGGAGGCATTTAATCTTTATCTTTAACATGGACATTTTTTACTGCTGGTCAATGCACCCTTTTCCTTAATAATTGAAGCAGATGCACAATGTAAGTTTGATAGGCCACAGGCAGTTTTAGGTAGCATAAAATTCAAGTTAACTTATGTATATGCCAGAATGACTTCCCTATACCTCAATATGTGAAAATTTCTTTTTCTTTTTTAACATCTTTATTGGAGTATAATTGCTTTACAATGTTGTGTTAGTTTCTGCTTTATAACAAAGTGAATCAGCTATATGTATACTTATATCCCCATAGCCCCTCCCTCTTGCATCTCCCTCCCACGCTTCCTATCCCACCCCTCTAGGTAGTCACAAAGCACCGAGCTGATCTCCCTGTGCGATGCAGCTGCTTCCCACTAGCTATCTATTTTACATTTGGTAGTGTATATATGTCGATGCTACTCTCGCACTTCGTCCCAGCTTACCCTTCCCCCTTCCTGTGTCCTCAAGTCCATTCTATGAGGGATTATTATTACATCCATTTTAGAAAAAAAGAAACTGACACTTAGAGAGATTAACTTCTCCTAGGTCATACTGATAGTGATGAAATCCAGGATTTTCACCTAGGCAGTGTGCCCAAAGCTCATGTATTTTAATCACTATATCAGACTTCTACATTTACCTACCACTACTACAAATTTAGAAAAAGATTATTTTTTTTCTCGAAAAATGTTGCACTATATTCTTGCTGTTCTAATCCTGCTGTGTGGCCTGGTGCCTAACAGGCTGCGGACGTGGGGGTTGGGGACCCCTGCTCTAAGGGGTGTTTTTGTTTGTTTTGTGACTTGCTTGGACTATTTCTAAAGAGTGTTTTTCCTCAGTGTCTGGCTGCTTTTATTTCTGCTCAGTGTTTAAAAACATTGTTTTTATATATTTAAGCCTGGCCTTGTTAGGGTAGTCCCTGGGTCAGCACAGTTTAGTTGTCAGTCAATGATTGGTCAGAGATTATACTTAGACACCTTGAGGCAGTAAGGCGACTACCCTTTGCTGATGGGCCTGTGTGTAGCTTGGGGGAGTGCATTAAAAGTGCAGCTATTTTCCAAGTATCTCCTGGCTTTTACTGTCTACATTTACAGTGTTTTATGTTCAACCAGGGTTGAGTAGCTTGCTAGGGCTGGCTCCAGTTTTTCCTGAAGATGCATGAAGATTTGCTCATGTGCGTAGTTCTTCTAGATCACTTGGTAATTAGGATCTTATCAAGGCCTGTCTTGTCTGTGTCATTCCCTGGATCTCCCTGTTAAATTTATGACTGACTTGTTGGTTTATTGCTTGCCCCAATCAGTGTTGAGGCCTCAGGCTAGCTGTGATGTTGACCTTTCCTGATTGTTAGCCACTGAGATCACTGATGTTTTTGATAATGCCCCTGGGCATGGAATTTTCCTCACTCTGCTCTAAAAAAAAGTCAGCCCCCTCCTGCAGCAGAGCTGCTTGTCCTTGGGGACTGTTCTTTCCTAGTGAAACTTCTGTGTCTCAGAGCTGGAGGGGGCAGGAACAGCTCCAGGTTAAAACATTACAGACTCGCATCATTCTTACTGAGATTCAAGTGGATTTTCTCGAATAAGCACTTTTCAATTTGTTGTATAATTTTGGTCAATTTCCAGAGTCTTTACCTGGTTGTTTTTTGACAATTTTGTCCACTTTTGTAGCTGCTTTTTGGGGAAAGGATTTGCCAAGCTCCTCACTTAGCCATTCTAGAAGTCTCTCCATTCCTGAAACTAGATTTTTTGATTGCATCATTTAATAAGTGTTAGTATGCTTAATGAAAATTTGTGCCAGTATAAATTAACAGTTTTGATACAAAAGACTTACGCATGCTGTGACTTAGACTCTTAATCAGTTCCAAAAATGCTTAGTCACCATTGCAGAGTCTGCATTTTTATATGTTTATTCATAGATATGTGATGCTTGTGACACATGAGAATGAAGAGATATTGCATTATTCCCCAAAATGGGTGACAAAAGTTTGAAGTATCAATAAATGAGTAATATTATTACTCTCCTTATTAATGGTGCCTTTATTTCAGGAACTAGTTTTTTTGTCTTTTTTTCACATGTTAGCTCTGTTTAACATTCTTTTCTCACTTCTAGGGGAAAAATGTGTTTCTCCTTTACTATCCCTCATAGCAGATGAAATATTGCCTCCTTGCCATGGACATTTCAGTTCGTACATTAACATGCTCAATCAGATGGTGTTTAAAGAATGTATTAATACTTACATAAAGAAACTAGATATCACTTTAAGCTTCCTCTGCTACTTCTTTCTTTTTTTAAAACTTTTATTGGAGTATAGTTGATTTACAGTGTTGTGTTAGTTTCAGGTGTACAGCAAAGTGAATCAGTTATACATATACATATATCCACTCTTTTTTAGATTCTTTTCCCATATAGGCCATTATAGAGTACTGAGTAGAGTTCCCTGTGCTATACAGTAGGTCCTTATTAGTTATCTATTTTATATATTGTACTACTTATTTCTTAAGCTGTTACCTTAGATTAGGTAATAGGAATAATTTTGTGGTTTTATTTTTCTGTAACCAACTGGAAGAATGATTAATGTCACATTCTAATATGTTCTGAAAATTTAAAGACTTTAATTTAAAATTGTGGTTTCTAAGATGATTTCATCTAAAATGATTCTCCTAGTATTATAGAGTAAAAACAAGTTCTAAAGAAGGTGAATGTTATTTATTTATTTAATTTTTTGCTGCACCGCACAGCTTGTGGGATCTTAGTTCCCAACCAGGGATGAACGCGGGCCCTCAGTAGTGAGAGCGAGGAGTCCTAACCATTGGACTGCCAGGGAATTCCCAGTGAATGTCTTCTTGTTATTGCAAGTATCTGGTTCAGATTTTTCTTATCCATCTTAAGAATATTTTTAATTCAGAGAAGACTAATTTTAGAATCTTAGGTCTGTTTCCCTTTAAATATTCTATAATATTTATTCAACAAGCTTAAGTTCTGAAAATGCCTTGATAGACATAAATTGTAGATAATATCTCAATTTATGGTCTTACAAATGAATTGTAATTTGTTCATTTTTTTGTTATTTTGTAATGGTTATACACAAATACTTCTTTGAGTTATTTTTTATTTTTGTTTTTGTTAGTTATGTTTGAAACTAAGCACTGTGAAAAATTATCAATCCACTAAAAATTGCTTTAAAAAAAGTCTGCCAGGACTTCCCTGGTGGCGCAATGGTTAAGAATCTGCCTGCCAATGCAGGGGACACGGGTTCAACAGGTTAAAACATTACAGACTCGCATCATTCTTACTGAGATTCAAGTGGATTTTCTCGAATAAGCACTTTTCAATTTGTTGTATAATTTTGGTCAATTTCCAGAGTCTTTACCTGGTTGTTTTTTGACAATTTTGTCCACTTTTGTAGCTGCTTTTTGGGGAAAGGATTTGCCAAGCTCCTCACTTAGCCATTCTAGAAGTCTCTCCATTCCTGAAACTAGATTTTTTGATTGCATCATTTAATAAGTGTTAGTATGCTTAATGAAAATTTGTGCCAGTATAAATTAACAGTTTTGATACAAAAGACTTACGCATGCTGTGACTTAGACTCTTAATCAGTTCCAAAAATGCTTAGTCACCATTGCAGAGTCTGCATTTTTATATGTTTATTCATAGATATGTGATGCTTGTGACACATGAGAATGAAGAGATATTGCATTATTCCCCAAAATGGGTGACAAAAGTTTGAAGTATCAATAAATGAGTAATATTATTACTCTCCTTATTAATGGTGCCTTTATTTCAGGAACTAGTTTTTTTGTCTTTTTTTCACATGTTAGCTCTGTTTAACATTCTTTTCTCACTTCTAGGGGAAAAATGTGTTTCTCCTTTACTATCCCTCATAGCAGATGAAATATTGCCTCCTTGCCATGGACATTTCAGTTCGTACATTAACATGCTCAATCAGATGGTGTTTAAAGAATGTATTAATACTTACATAAAGAAACTAGATATCACTTTAAGCTTCCTCTGCTACTTCTTTCTTTTTTTAAAACTTTTATTGGAGTATAGTTGATTTACAGTGTTGTGTTAGTTTCAGGTGTACAGCAAAGTGAATCAGTTATACATATACATATATCCACTCTTTTTTAGATTCTTTTCCCATATAGGCCATTATAGAGTACTGAGTAGAGTTCCCTGTGCTATACAGTAGGTCCTTATTAGTTATCTATTTTATATATTGTACTACTTATTTCTTAAGCTGTTACCTTAGATTAGGTAATAGGAATAATTTTGTGGTTTTATTTTTCTGTAACCAACTGGAAGAATGATTAATGTCACATTCTAATATGTTCTGAAAATTTAAAGACTTTAATTTAAAATTGTGGTTTCTAAGATGATTTCATCTAAAATGATTCTCCTAGTATTATAGAGTAAAAACAAGTTCTAAAGAAGGTGAATGTTATTTATTTATTTAATTTTTTGCTGCACCGCACAGCTTGTGGGATCTTAGTTCCCAACCAGGGATGAACGCGGGCCCTCAGTAGTGAGAGCGAGGAGTCCTAACCATTGGACTGCCAGGGAATTCCCAGTGAATGTCTTCTTGTTATTGCAAGTATCTGGTTCAGATTTTTCTTATCCATCTTAAGAATATTTTTAATTCAGAGAAGACTAATTTTAGAATCTTAGGTCTGTTTCCCTTTAAATATTCTATAATATTTATTCAACAAGCTTAAGTTCTGAAAATGCCTTGATAGACATAAATTGTAGATAATATCTCAATTTATGGTCTTACAAATGAATTGTAATTTGTTCATTTTTTTGTTATTTTGTAATGGTTATACACAAATACTTCTTTGAGTTATTTTTTATTTTTGTTTTTGTTAGTTATGTTTGAAACTAAGCACTGTGAAAAATTATCAATCCACTAAAAATTGCTTTAAAAAAAGTCTGCCAGGACTTCCCTGGTGGCGCAATGGTTAAGAATCTGCCTGCCAATGCAGGGGACACGGGTTCAATCACTGGTCTGGGAAGATCCCACATGCCGCAGAGCAACTAAGCCTGTGTGCCACAACTACTGAGCCTGAGCTCTAGAGCCCGCGAGCCACAACTACTGAGGCCGCATGCTGCAACTACTGAAGCCAGATTTGGCTTATAGGCCATAATTTGCTAACCCCTGATTTATGGAATTGTTTTCCTTTGTCTTGAAGAACATAAACTTTCAGCTGATCCAAATTGGTAAGATTTTATTCTTACCAATTATTCTTATTTTATGATAAGAAATCTCTCATTACAATGAAATATTCTGCTGTAACATGGGAAAACGTAAATCTTTCTTACATCTATCAATGTGAAATAAAATTTAATTCTGAAAAGAAAATAAGCTATACTAAAATATCATTATCTACTCCAAATCCAAGTTTGGTACCACACTCAGTTGGTGAGTCTGTGGGGAAATGGGCATTTGCTTATAGCTCAGGTACAGCCTCTGTGGACAGGAAATGTCACATATATTTACCCTTCTATCCATCAATCTCACTCCTTGCAATCCATTTCAAAGTTACACTGGCAAAAATATGAAAAGGCAATTCATTGCAGCACCATTTTTAACAGCAAAAGACTAGAAACAATTTATTTTTAAAATTTTTAAAATATTTATTTATTTAATTAAATTTTGGGGCTGTGTCCGGCCTTTGTTGCGGCACGTGGGCTTCTCTCTAGTTGTGGCGTGCGGGTTTTCTCTCTCTAGTTGTGGTACGCAGGCTCCAGAGTGCATGGGCTCTGTAGTTCGCGGCATGTGGCCTCTCCTGCTGAGGCATGTGAGCGCAGTAGTTGTGGTGCATGGGCTTAGTTGCCCCACAGCGTGTGGGATCTTAGTTCCCCCACCAGGGATCGAACCCGTGTCCCCTTTATTGTAAGGTGAATTCTTTACCACTGACCACCAGGGAAGTCCCAAGACTAGAAACAATTTAGATATTCATCAATAGGGGACAGTTCAATAAGCTATGGTACAGTCACACAATGGAATACTATTCGGCTGTGTAAAGGAATGAGGAAGATCAACCACCATGAGAGATCTCTGATATACATCGTTAATTGCAAAAGTAAGGTGGAAAAAAGCATATAGTATGCTACCATTTTTTAAAAAATGGAGGAAGGGGCTTCCCTGGTGGCTCAGTGGTTAAGAATCCACCTGCCAATGTAGGGGACACGGGTTCGAGCCCTGGTCCAGGAAGATCCCACATGCCACAGAGCAACTAAGCCCGTGCACCACAACTACTGAGCCTGTGCTCTATAGCCCAAGACCCACAACTACTGAGCCCGCGCACCCTAGAGCCCATGCTCTGCAACAAGAGAAGCCACCACAATGAGAGGCCCATGCACCACAACGAAGAGTAGCCCCCACTTGCTGCAACTAGAGAAAACCCGTGTGCAGCAATGAAGACCCAATGCAGCCAAAAATAAATAAAATAAAATAATTTTTTTAAAAATGGAGGAAGATGTGTGTGTATATATATAGTCGTGGTAGTAGTGTTGGCATTGTTATTTTGAGACTGCTGCATCTGTTGTGGGCTAATGTAAGTATTGTACTATTGTTAGTGGAAGAATGAAGAGATATATTGTATTAGCTAGTAAATTACCACAAACTTATTGGCTTAAAACAACAGAAGTTATTTTCTCACAACTCTTGAGGCCAGAAGTTCAAAATCAAGATGTCAGCAGGGTTGGTTCTTTCTATTCTGTGCCTCTCTCCTAGCTTCTATTGACTGTCAGCAATCCTTGGGATTCCTTGGCTTGTAAACACACCACTCCAATCTCTGCCTCAGACTTCACATGGCATTCTCCCTTCTGTCTCTGTATGTCTTCCTCTTTTCTGTCTCCTTAAGTATGTCTCTTTAAGTACACCTGCCATTATATTTAAGGCCCACTCTAATCCAGGATGATACCATTTCAAGATCATCCTTAATTATACCTTCACAGACCCTTATTCCAAATAAGGTCACATTCCGAGGTTCCAGGTGGACATATATTTTGGGGGTCACTATTCAACCCACTATACAGATATAAGATTGATAAGATGTATAAATATCTGTATACCCAAATTTGAATCAGAAGTATTAATATGATTCATGATACTTATTTCCTAGTTCTATTCACTGAAAGGACTTAGAAGCAATGGTCAGCGCTGCAGCAATGAGCATTCCTACTGTCTGGATGGGAATCTATACATACCATTACCCACTAAAAGCAACCAGAGCTCCTTTGCAAAATGACTGACTTTAGGACCAAGGAAGGAAATGTATAAAATGATATCAGAATGTTTTATCATTCCAGCTAGCAAGGAAGCTTTCAAAGACTGCTATATTCATGTCAAAAGAACTCAGAAACTAATTGAAAAGCTTCCACTGGTGAAAGATGGGATAATTTGAGTATGAGTAGGGATAATTGCAATTGATTGAAGCTAAATGTGTTCAAATCCAAGAGTTCATATTGATACAAAAACAACTCATTGGTCACATTTGGAGGTGCTAGTAAACCACTTCATTAATTTGAAATATGCTTAAATAAAGGGAAAGAATCAAACATTTATCCTGCTTTTCTTATATGACCTTTAACTCAAGATAACCAAATAGTTGATGAAAGAAAGTTTTTCTTTATAAAAGTGCTCTACTAATAAATGAGGGAGTGATAGAGTTAGAATATCATTCTTTTGCAAACCATTTTGAATTAGTGTAACTAGGTAATAACCATCAATTAGTGCTAAAATCACACAAAAAAAGACAGACAATTGACATCCCAACCTGATGGAGGCAAATTGGTCACACCGCCTCTGAAATATTTTTGACAAAAAATTGTTATCAATACAGGTGTACCTCATTTTACTGTGCTTTGCTTTATTGTGTTTTGTAGATAATGCATTTTTTACAAATTGAAGTTTTGTGGCAACCTTGCATTGAACAAGCCATTTTTCCATCAGCATCTGCTCCCTTCGTTTCTCTATGTCGCATTTTAGTAATTCTCACAATATTTCAAACTTTTTCATTATTATTATATTTGTTATGATGATCTGTGACCAGTGATCTTTGATGTTACTACTATGACTTGCTGAAGGCTCAGATGATGATTAGCATTTTTTAGCAATAAGGTATTTTTAAATTAAGGTATATGCATTTTTTAGACATAATGCTTTTGCACACTTAATACTTAACAGTATAGTGTAAACATGATTTTTATATGCACTGGGGAACCAAAAAATTCAGGTGACTCGCTTTATTGCGATATTCATTTTATTGTGGTGGTCTGGAACTGAACTCAAGATATATTGAAGATATGACTTTAGACCTAACCACTAATTTACCAGAAATATAGGGAACAGAGGAACATGTAAAATAACACCCTGGAGTGCATTTGGAAATTCATTCCAAATACATTCATTTGGAACTTCTTCATGACTATCTCTTTTAATCAACAAATACATGCAAGAAGGGATAAAAGAGGTAAATGAGGAGCATATAGATGAATACATTTAAGAAATATATCAACCAATTATAATCTATGAGCCATATGTGCTTTCTGATTCAAATAATTCGTTAAAAATATATATGAGACAACTGGGGAAATTTGAACACTGGATATTTGCCATTAATCTGGAATTGTCAAATTTTTAGATGTGGTAATGATATTACAATAATTATTTTCAAAGGTGTTCTTATTTGGGAAAGTAACATTAAAAATATTTAAGAAGAAATAATAGTATGTCTGCAGTTTGCTTCAAAATAATCTGGAGGGAAGAAGGCAGGGGTATAGAAGAAGGTTCACACCTTGTATTTGGCTGTTATGTCTCAAGTAATAGCAGCCCTTTCACTTCTTTAATGAAATCGATTTGTTGGAGAATTCTGATTATTTGCCCTGTACAATGTTCCACAACCTGGATTCAGCTGACTTTTTTCATCATAATGTCTTTTAAATTTTCTCCCATTCTTGGTAGTATTTCTTGTAAACATGAGCTAGATCTAGATGCTGGATTAGATTTAGCTTCAATTTTTTTTTGTCTTGCTTCATAGGGGTGTTGTGTACTTTCTTTTTTTTTTTTTTTTGGTTTCTAAATGGACTTTTTATTTTTTATTATTTTTTAACATCTTTGTTGGAGTATAATTGCTTTACAATGGTGTGTTAGTTTCTGCTTTATAACAAAGTGAATCAGTTATGCATATACACATGTTCCCATATCTCTTCCCTCTTGTGTCTCCCTCCCTCCCACCCTCCCTATCCCACCCCTCTAGGTGGTCACAAAGCACCGAGCTGATCTCCCTGTGCTATGCGGCTGCTTCCCACTAGCTATCTATTCTACGTTTTGTAGTGTATATATGTCCATGCCACTCTCTCAGCCTACCTTTCCCCCTACCCACATCCTCCCTTTCCCCCTACCCACATCCTCAAGTCCATTCTCTAGTAGGTCTGCGTCTCCATTCCCATCTTACGCCTAGGTTCTTCATGACCTTTTTTTTTTCTTAGATTCCATATATATGTGTTAGCATACGGTATTTG
>NC_041234.1:31996442-31998096 GCF_002837175.3 Physeter macrocephalus | reverse complement strand
GAATGAGTTTGGGAGTGTTCTTCCCTCTGCTATCTTTTGGAAGAGTTTGAGAAGGATAGGTGTTAGCTTTTCTCTAAATGTTTGATAGAATTCGCCTGTGAAGCCATCTGGTCCTGGTCTTTTGTTTGTTGGAAGATTTTTAATCACAGTTTCCATTTCAGTGCTTGTGATTGGTCTGTTCATATTTTCTATTTCTTCCTGATTCAGTCTTGGCAGGTTGTGCATTTCTAAGAAGATTACTACAAGCAACTCTTTTTTAATTTATTTTTTTATACAGCAGGTTCTTATTAGTTATCCATTTTATACATATTGGTGTATATATGTCAATCCCAATCTCACAATTCATCACACCCCCTCTCCCCCCCGCCACTTTCCCCCCTTGGTGTCTCTACGTTTGTTCACTACATCTGTGTCTCTATTTCTGCCCTGCAAACTGGTTCATCTGTACCATTTTGCTAGGTTCCACATATATGCGTTAATATACGATATTTATCTTTCTCTTTCTGACTTATTTCACTCTGTATGACACGCTCTAGATCCATCCACATCTCTACAAATGGCCCAATTTCGTTCCTTTTTTATGGCTGAATAATATCCCATTGTATATATGTACCACATCTTCTTTATCCATTCGTCTATCGATGGGCATTTAGGTTGCTTCCATGACCTGGCTATTGTAAATAGTGCTGCAGTGAACATCAGGTTGCATGTGTCTTTTTGAATTATGCTTTTCTCTGGGTATTTGCCCAGTAGTGGGATTGCTGGGTCATATGGTAATTTTATTTTTAGTTTTTTAAGGAACCTCCATACTGTTTGTTTTTTTGATATTGAGCTGCATGAGTTGCTTGTATGTTTTGGAGATTAATCCTTTGTCAGTTGATTCATTTGCAAATATTTTCTCCCATTCTGAGGGTTGTCTTTTCGTCTTGTTTATGGTTTCCTTTGCTGTGTAAAAGCTTTTAAGTTTCATTAAGTCATATCTGTTTATTTTTGTTTTTGTTTCCATTACTCTAGGAGGTGGATCAAAAAAGATCTTGCTGTGAATTATGTCAAAGAGTGTTCTTCCTATGTTTTCCTCTAAGAATTTTATAGTGTCCAGTCTTACATTTAGGTCTCTAATCTATTTTGACTTTATTTTTGTGTATGGCGTTAGGGAGTGTTCTAATTTTGTTCTTTTGCATGCAGCTGTCCAGTTTTCCCAGCACCACTTATTGAAGAGACTGTCTTTTCTCCATTGTATATCCTTGCCTCCTTTGTCATAGATTAGTTGACCATATGTGCGTGGGTTTATCTCTGGGCTCTCTATCCTGTTCCATTGATCTATATTTCTGTTTTTGTGCCAGTACCCTATTATCTTGATTACTGTAACTTTGTAGCATAATCTGAAGTCAAGGAGTCTGATTCCTCCAGCTCCATTTTTTCCCCTCAAGACTGCTTTGGCTACTTGGGGTCTTTTGTGTCTCCATATAAATTTTAAGATTTTTTGTTCTAGTTCTGTAAAAAATGCCATTGGTAATTTGATAGGGATTGCATTGGACCTGTAGATTGCTTTGGGTAGTATAGTCAATTTCACAATATTGATTCTTCCAATCCAAGAACAGGGTATATCTCTCCATCTGTTGGTATCATCTTTAATTTCTTTCATCAGTGTCTT
>NC_041234.1:31992921-31995629 GCF_002837175.3 Physeter macrocephalus | reverse complement strand
GAATGCCAGAGATTTCTGTGCATTAATTTTGTATCCTGCAACTTTACCAAATTCATTGATTAGCTCTAGTAGTTTTCTGGTGGTATCTTTAGGATTCTTTATGTATAGTATTATGTCATCTGCAAACAGTGGCAGTTTTACTTCTTCTTTTCCAATTTGTATTCCTTTTATTTCTTTTTCTCTCTGATTGCCGTGGCTAAGACTTCCAAAACTATGTTGAATAATAGTGGTGAGAGTGGACATCCTTGTCTTGTTCCTGATCTTAGAGCAAATGCTTTCAG
The DNA here is from genome assembly GCF_002837175.3 of Physeter macrocephalus. Taxonomy (NCBI): domain Eukaryota; kingdom Metazoa; phylum Chordata; class Mammalia; order Artiodactyla; family Physeteridae; genus Physeter; species Physeter macrocephalus. The sequence goes on along the minus strand of NC_041234.1, from coordinate 31,995,348 downwards.
TTTTTCACCATTGAGAATGATGTTTGCTGTGGGTTTGTCATATATGGACTTTATTATGTTGAGGTAGGTTCCCTCTATGCCCATTTTCTGGAGCGTTTTTATCGTAAATCGGTGTTGAATTTTGTCAAAAGCTTTTTCTGCATCTATTGAGATGAGCATATAGTTTTTATTCTTCAGTTTGTTAATATGGTGTATCACATTGATTGATTTGCGTATATTGAAGAATCCTTGCATCCCTGGGATAAATCCCACTTGATCATTGTGTATGATCCTTTTAATGTGTTGTTGGATTCTGATTGCTAGTATTTTCTTGAGGACTTTTGCATCTATATTCATCAGTGATACTGGTGTGTAATTTTCTTTTTTTGTAGTGTCTTTGTCTGGTTTTGGTATCAGGGTGATGGTGGCCTCATAGAATGAGTTTGGGAGTGTTCCTTCCACTGCAATTTTTTGGAAGAGTTTGAGAAGGATGGGCGTTAGCTCTTCTCTAAATGTTTGATAGAATTCACCTGTGAAGCCATCTTGTCCTGGACTTTTGTTTGTTGGAAGATTTTTAATCCAGTTTCAATTTCATTACTTGTGATTGGTCTGTTCATATTTTCTATTTCTTCCGGGTTCAGTCTTGAAAGGTTATACCTTTCTAAGTATTTGTCCATTTCTTCGTGGTTGTCGATTTTATTGGCATATAGTTGTTTGTAATAGTCTCTTATGATGCCTTCTATTTCTGCAGTGTCAGTTGTAACTTCTCCTTTTTCATTTCTAATTTTATTGATTTGTGTCCTCTCCCTTTTTCTCTTGATGAGTCTGGCTAATGGTTTATCAATTTTGTTTATCTTCTCAAAGAGCCAGATTTTAGTTTTATTGATCTTTGCTATCATTTTTTCTTGTTTCTTGAGGTAGGCTTGTATTGTTATAAACTTCCCTCTTACAACTGCTTTTGCTGCATCGCATAGGTTTTGGATTGTTGTGTTTTCATTGTAATTTGTCTCTAGGTATTTTTTGATTTCCTCTTTGATTTCTTAAGTGATCTCTTGGTTATTCAGCAACGTATTGTTTAGCCTCCATGTATTTGTGTTTTTTACGTTTTTTTCCCTGTAATTGATTCCTAATCTCATAGCATTGTGGTCAGAAAAGATGCTTGATATGATTTCAATTTTCTTAAATTTACTGAGGCTTGATTTGTGACCCAAGATGTGATCAATCCTGAAAAATGTTCCGTGTGCACTTGAGAAGAAAGTGTAATCTGCTGTTTTTGGATGGAATGTCCTATAAATATCAATTAAATCTATCTGGTCTATTGTGTCATTTAAAGCTTGTGTATCCTTATTGATTTTCTGTTTGGATGATCTGTCCATTGGTGTAAGTGAGGTGTTAAAGTCCCCCACTATCATTGTGTTACTGTCGATTTCCTCTTTCATAGATGTTAGCAGTTGCCTTATATATTGAGGTGCTCCTGTGTTGGGTGCATATATATTTATAATTGTTATATCTTCTTCTTGGATTGATCCCTTGATCATTATGTAGTGCCCTTCCTCGTCTCTTGTAACATTTTTTATTTTAAAGTCTATTTTATCTGATATGAGTATTGCAACTCCAACTTTCTTTTGATTTCCATTTGTAGGGAATATCTTTCCATCTCTTCACTTTCAGTCTGTATGTGTCCCTAGGTCTGAAGCGGGTCTCTTGTCGACAGTATATGTAAGTGAGGTGTTAAAGTCCCCCACTATCATTGTGTTACTGTCGATTTCCTCTTTCATAGATGTTAGCAGTTGCCTTATATATTGAGGTGCTCCTGTGTTGGGTGCATATATATTTATAATTGTTATATCTTCTTCTTGGATTGATCCCTTGATCATTATGTAGTGCCCTTCCTCGTCTCTTGTAACATTTTTTATTTTAAAGTCTATTTTATCTGATATGAGTATTGCAACTCCAACTTTCTTTTGATTTCCATTTGTAGGGAATATCTTTCCATCTCTTCACTTTCAGTCTGTATGTGTCCCTAGGTCTGAAGCGGGTCTCTTGTCGACAGTATATATATGGGTCTTGTTTTTGTGTCCATTCAGTGAGCCTGTGTCTTTTGGTTGGAGCATTTAATCCATTCACGTTTAAGGTAATTATCGATATGTATGTTCCTATTGCCATTTTCTTAAGTGCTATGGGTTTGTTTTTGTAGGTCCTTTTCTTCTCTTGTGTTTCCCACTTAGTGAAGTTCCTTTAGCATTTGTTGTAGAGCTGGAATGTTGTTGCATTTAATGTTGTCTCAGAGGTCTCTTAGGCTGTCTTCATTTCTTTTCATTCTTTTTTCTTTATTCTGTTCTGCGGCAGTGCATTCCACCATTCTGTCTTCCTTTCTCAGTTATTCTGCTACTGATTCCTTCTAGTGCATTTTTCATTTCAGTTATTGTATTGTTCATCTCTGTTTGT